>NC_081566.1:60640280-60788389 GCF_022355385.1 Mustela nigripes
ATAGTTGTTTTATTGAATTCAACATTTATTTGGCCAAGATTGCAAACTCTCAGGGCAAGTACAGAAGAATGTTTCTCCAAAAACTTGAACAGAAAATGGCCTCCTGCTGTCAATACATTGCCCTGAAGCCCATGTCCTAGGGTCCCTGGCTTCCTGGGAGCAGGGACTCAATCGACAGCACGTACTGCTATGGGCATCGTCAAGCACTAGGTAGTTTGAATAGTCCTTAGATTTTTTTTTTTCTCTCTGATGACCTTGTTTCTATTGAACATCATCACGATCTGTGATTTTTCTAGAAGCTTTCACATAATTTCACTCTGTGCAGAAGAGAAGCAGGGACTACAGACATGGAACTGAATGGACATAGTCCCTAGCCTCTTGAACTATAAGTACAGGCAGAGATCAGAGCACCTGAAGACTCTTATCTTGGACTTTGCCATCAGATTTGAGTAAACCAGTGATAAAACACTCCTTTCTCCCCTCTGCAACATCCACCCATCTCTGTTCACAGAGGGATTAAAACAACCTCATGGCAAGGGCAGAATCTAAAACAGTTTCTATATGTTGGAGAAGGAATATGAAATAAATAATGGGCTCCCTCCCAGAATTTCCCATGAAGGCATTCCATATTAAAATAAATCACAATACATATAATCTTTCTGACATGTAGCCAAATTGTTCACCAGAACCTAACAATTTCTTTAGAGTCTTATGTATTAGTGTAAAATATTATGTGAAGTTTGCATTTTGCCTCAAAATATGTCTGCGTTGGCCTCATGTTAAGATATTTTAAATCACATATTTTCAAATAATAAGGATATTCCAAGGAGAATCACCATGGGGAACACACAGTTGTCAACACCACCATGCAGTCCTGAACTCCTTTTAGAAGTCTGGGAATGGGGTAATGCCAGAGTTTGATTAGTATCCCCTACAGGTGCCCACACACTGACCAGAAGCATCCTGTTCTTGCTGCCCCTCTAGCCTTGTTTCTCTTCTGATATAAGATTCATGTTGCAGTGCTGGAAAAGTTCTGCCTGGAGACAGAGTTATGGGTCACTGTTAGCAGGGCCTTATGCTGATTATTCAGGAGACAGTACATCTCATTTGTCTGTTTGTTCATTAATGTGTCCTAAGTGCGTAGAACAGCGTAGAGCACACGGCAGGTACCACATGAATATTTGTTGGGCGACTAATATCTTCTAGAGATCTCATTTGTCAGATCTTTTCTTCCAGTGAATAAATAATCTTTCTGATATCACAAAATAAACTATTTAATGAGAGCTATCATTTATTGAGTGCCTATGTGATACCAGGCATATAAATATATTTTAACTCTGCAAGAAATTGGGGGCATGGGGGACTGTCCATCTTTTATAGAAAAGGAAAATAGGTTTAGAAGATAAAGAAACTTGCTCCAGCTTACATAATTAGTAGACAACCTGTCTAAAACAAATACTTTCCACGAGGCCTCACTTTAAAGGCCAGTGACGCAGAGATCCTTTGCCCAGGTGAGATAAATTGAGAGTTATTGACATGGCATGGGATCCAAACTGGTTTTGGAATTTGCATGGTTGATATCTGGTCTGGTCTTCCTGGGAGTCACTCACTGGTTTCATTAATATTGCTTTGCACGGTCCAGTGCAGTAGCCACTAACCACAGGGGACTACAGAGCACCTCAAATGTGGCTCATCTCAATTGAGATACGCTATGAATGTAAAATGCACAGCAGATTTCAAATACTTAGTGTGAGAAGAGGAATGCAAACTCAATAATTTTTATATTGATTGTGTGTTGAAATGACAATGTATTATTAAAATAAATTTTTTCATTGTTTCTTCTGGCTTTTTGTAAGGTAGCTACTAGAAAATTTAGAAAAGCTTGATATGTGGCTTGCATTATGTTTCTGTTGGACAGTGCTGCTATAGCTTCACAGGTATAACCTGAACCACTTGGGGAGAAACCCAAGAAAGAGGCAGGCCACTGCAGACTGGAGGTGGCAGGTGTAATAAGCAAGGGAACTTCTGTATGAGGCTTGTCTTGGGCGGATGCAAACTACTACATCTCTGCGCCCACCCGCCAAATCTTAAAAGTCTATACAGAAGCCAGAGCTGGGTCTCAGGTTGTGGTCAACACCACATCACCATGGCGAGGCTGTGCCCATGGGGTGGCCTCAGGAAGCAGGAAAGACGAGCGGAATGCATGTTCCAAGGACAGGGGAGGGGTTAGGAGCCTCTGAGAGCCAGGGTCCGACTCCTAGTTTCCACTGGCGGTCACATCCCCTTGATGACTTCCCCCAACATACAGCTTCTCAGTTCCGTTCTCACCATGCGAGGCGGTCCTGATCCACAGGTGGAGGGATGCACAGAAAACAGACACAATCCCTGGCTGCTCGGGAACTAACAGCCGCACGGGAGACACGGACGCGCGCACCCACCGCGGTAACCAGGGAACATGCGCAAACTGCCCCACACTAGGGATGCTCTCAGAGCCCTCTCCCCCCAAGTCTCCGGGTGGTCCTCTCCCTTCATCGTCGTCTTTGATCGACCCTTCGACACATGAATCAGCATAGTAGGGCCTAAGAGCGTGTTATTTAGAACCACAAAACCAGGATCCAAATCCTGGCCCCACTTACTATTTCAGTGGCTTTAACTTAGGGATTTTCTGATGTGATTTCAAAATACAAGTACAAACAGCTGCTCTGCCTGCCTCTCAGGGTTGTTACACGGGTGGAATGGTGTAACAGCACCAATCTCACAGGACTCGTAAAGGTTCCGTGAGTGAGCACAGGTAAAGCCCTTAGCATGGGGCCTGGCACACAGGGGATGCTGTGTGTACATAAGAATTCCAGTATTTCTTTCCTGGGTGGGATTGATCACAATCCCTGGCTACCTCCCTTATTCACTTGCTACTTGTTTATTGTTTACTGCCTCCCCGCCCCCAGAAGGCAAGTTCCACAGAGATAAGGAACCCCACGAAAGTTTTCCACACCTAGTCAAGAGTACACCCGGTAGGCTTTCAATAAATATTTGTTGAGTGAATCGTTGTCCTTAAAAGCTGTAAATACAGGATGGAGACTCTAACAAGGACGGAACACGACACATTGAATACCAGAGTGAATCTGAGATTCCAATAAAAACGTACTGTCCTAGTAGTGGATTAGCCACTGCCTGCTGCTAAGAAGAGACGTGTTTGGGGGGATGAATATTGTGGTCAGCTGGACTGGATTCTGCCTTGCTCTTGTTCTCAGCAGGCAGAGGTCCTCAGCCAAATAGGTCAGAGACTGGAGGAATTTTTTTTTAAACGCGGGATGAGGCAGGTGTCATCTAGATGTGGATTTGGGGCCAAAGTCCTATGGAAGCAGAATGTTTGGGACACGTTGTTGTATGGGGCCCAGGCAGATACTCTCTATAACATCTCTGTGTCCCCACTAAATCCATGGTGAGAGACTCAGCCCTTGGAAAAGCAGGGTGACTCGAGCTTTTGAGGAATGTGATCTAACGTGGGGTCTGGCCTCAAGATGGAAATCCAGTGCGCCAGGATCCCACTGCACAAGGCAGCGGCGGCTAAAATGGAATCTTACCCTGAGTCAGAGGCCAAGGAAACAGTGCCCCACAAATAAGATAAAAAGGAAAGAAACAGAGGCCTCTGAGGTAAGACAGAGGGCATGTAGGTGTCTTGCTGGGGTGGCAGCAATATCCCGGTAAGAGAGCAGGACAGTGACCAGGGATCCATCCCGGTAGCTTTGGCCCTCATGGGTCGCCTAGAACTCTGTGAGTTGACAGGGAGGCTGCTGGGCCAACCAAAGACAGAGAACAAGCCCGGATCCTTACCTTGGTCTACGGGAGGTTTAGAGAGCCCAAGCGGGCTGCTTCAGTGACGTCATTGAGAAGGGCTCAGGCAGAGGTCACTGGGAGCCTCTTGGAAATACAGGTGAAAATTTGGCCAGAAGTGAGAACCTTAAATGTCTCCCTAAAGTAACTCCTTTCTTCGAGGCTAAGGTTCGGCATGCGTTAGCCCCTCAGAACACAGCTGGAACTCAGGGCTGCTTACACAGAGAGGTGTCTCACCGTATTAATAGCTCCTGGCCTAAGGTCTGAATTGCGTTTGTTAAACTTAACAAAATCAGTGGGGAGGCTGATGCAGCCTTTCCGGGAACACCCTGTGACTCCCATTCCTCCCCCTCCTTGCCTTCCCCAAAGCTCAGTTCCTGCATTTCGAGGAACCCGTCTTCGAACTGAGAAGTCCAAAGACGTTAGGTGACCCAGGCCCAGCAGAGAGAGCCCGGATGGAAGGTGACAGAAAAACCGGCTCCCAGTCCCCGCGTGGCCTTATCGGCTAGGACACTGAGCACATCACTTCACCCTCCTGTGAAAAATGAAGTGAGGTCACCCGAGTTTCTGAATTTAGTAGAGACTAAAAAGCCCCCTTTCCATCAGTGGGCCAAAAATAACCTCTACCGTGGGTGTGAAGACGGTCTCAAGCAAAATACTGTTTGTGAGTTAAATATGTGTAAGCACAGGAAAATTCCACGAAACAACAAATGCCACATCCAAGTGATTGTTTCCAGAGGGCGGCAGAGGGAATGGGGACTTCATCTGAAAGGAAATAAACAAAGCAAGAGACAGCCGTTGCCAGACTGATGATGACAGCCGGCCATAAATGAAGGTGTGTCTGCCCTGCCACGTGTGAGGTCCAAAGAGTTGGGGGAGGTGGTCCTCGTGCATGAGATGTTGCTTGGACCACACCGATTGAAGAGGGAACAAGCTGGGAGCAGGGATTGTGACATGTGGTCAGCAGCTCGGGGCAGGATGGGTTAGGAAGATGAAGGGGGCACCCACACACCCCAGAAAGTTATAGGATGAGGAACCTGAAGCCCAAAGAAGCTGCCCACGTCTGGGGTCTCCAGATGATCAGTCCAGCTCCCACATTACCAGGCCCTGTGAAAAGGCAGAAGCCCCCCCTCTCAAAAGCTTTCTCCGACTTTACATAATGAGACATTATGTAAAGGGCGAACTTAATTTAGACGCTGGTGTTGACCAGAACAAACAGCAATAAAGCAGAAATGATTAAAAACACGTCAATCACATTTATCCCTCAGAGCGTACAGTGTGTACACAGCCTCCCAATCAGCTGGGTTACTCCACCCACCCGACCCGCCGACCTGGTGTCTTGGGGTTGAGGAAACATCCAGAGGCCGAGGCAGCCCCTGCATCTCTGAAGGCACTTCAGTCACCACACCACCATCTGCCCGAACAATCTGCCTCTGCCAAAATGGGCAATGAAAGAATGACAATGAAAGATCGCCCCGACATGCTTCTGTTGATGAGTCCTGCTAGGACTGAGTTGCGTCCCCCACAAAGTTCATAGACTGAGTCGCAGCACCCAGCACATCTGAGGGTGACCAGATTTGGAAATACAATTTTTTGCAGATGCAATTAGTTAAGAGGAGGTCATACTGGAGTTGGGTGGGTCCCTAAGCCAATACGGCTAACGTACTTACATAAAGGGGAAATTAGGACACGCACAGATAGCACACCACATGAAGATAAAGGCAGAGATTAGGATGGTGTTTCCACAAACCAAGGAACACCAAAGACTATCAGCGAACCACCAGAAGCTGGAGAGAGACGTGGAGCTAATTCTGCTCCCACAGAAGGGTGGGACAAGTCCATGGCAATCATCCTTCAGAAGGAATCAATGCTGACCATATCCTGATCGTAGACTTCCAGCATCCAGACTGTGACCCAGTACATTTCTGTTGGTTAAGGCACTTGCTTTGCGGACCTTTGTTACAGAAGCCCTAGCAAACGAGCCCACAATTTAGTGAATAAAGAATAATCTGTTACATTGGCTGGAAGGTGTAATGATGGAGCTCCAGCTCTTTGCTGAAGAAACAAGCTGCGTAAGAACAGAATCTGCAACCATCACCCAGAAGCTATGAAGCCACAGGAACACCACTTGACCTTCTGTGCCTCGGTTTCCTTAACCATAAAGATGGTTATAATCATACTGCTATTTCACAGGCTGCAATGAACTGATACCATTCTTGGCACAGTGTCTGGCAATAATACGTACTCAGTAAATACTCACCGCTATTGTTAGTGCCTGTAAGTAACAAACACTTCCATGCGTCTCGGTTCATCTTCCCTTAAGTTCCATGAGGGTGGTGGTATAATTCATACTTTACAACTGGAGATTGTGAAGCTCAGATGTTTTAATTAAACAATATGGAGTAGGTCTGGGGTATAGGCAGATCTGGGTTAGAATACCAACCCCGCCAACCCCTCGTTATATAACTTTGGGCACATTTTTAACTCCTTTCAAACCCTATTTTTTCAGATTTCAAATGAAGAATTGTGTGAGCGAGATGTGCCTGGCCAGTGTCTGGTTTATACTTGGCTTTAGATAAATTACTTTTACTATTATTAAGTAACTTGTCCGCAATCCCACCAATTATTGGTAGAGCTAGGACTTGGACAAGCTTCAGAGATTTCTGATCTACCTCACCACCTCCCCTGAGAGCCAAGAGTAAATATCAAAACAGGAAAATGTTGCAAGATACAGGAGAACAGGTCATCTCTGGGAAAGAAGGACAAGTGGAGGTCCAGGCAGCAAAGAGTAACATTGCAATGGAGATAGGGGAAGAATGGGAGGAGTCCCCTACAATCAACTCACCACCAAGAGGTTGATTGGTTATCTCAAGACATGGTGCCTATCAGGGACTCAGCTTCAATCTCAATTTTCTCTGGTCTTTTGCTCCCCTTATAATTAATTCCTGAACTTTAGTCTCTGTGTTTTCTCCAAAAAAGAAGACCTTCTGTCTTTCGTAATTTGCTTTGAATTGGTTACTCTCAGCCTTTCAATCTTTCTCCAGTGTGTCAAAGACACTGAAGATAGTCATCTGATTCTATAGTCTTTGGGATTACTATCCACCTGCCCCCCGCCCCACCACCAACCACTCAAACACCTGAAATCGGGCTCCTCTCAGTGCATTCTCTGTCAAATGGTCTGATCAGGAACTCAGCTGTCCTTTCCAGATTGGCAGCTGTCCCTAGGGGAAATTACGATCTTACTCCTCTACAATTCCATATTCTCCTAGATCTTGTCTTTAATTATTCAATATCTTCTAAGTTTTCCTATTACCTTCAGATATATTTTCTACCCTAAGCAAGATAGTGAGTCTGAGGTACCCAGCCTACCACAACCAAAAATAGAAATCCTATTTCCAGATTTTTCTAATGCAGGAAACATCTCTCTCTTTTTTTTTTTTTCTTACTGATTCAGATGGTCTCCTTGTAAATTAAGAATTTTAATTAACTGTCATATGTGCTACCAATATTTTCTTCTTGGTTGGTAGTTTGACTTTTGACATTATTTGAAGCATTTCTTTCTGCCAAACGGATTTTTTTTTTAATATCTTTATGTAGTGAAATTTATCCTGCATTTCCTTTGTGACTTCTGGATTTTCTCTCTTGATTAAAGGCTTTGCTCTTTCCAGGATTATTAATATATCAACCAATGCTTTCATTTGGAAAGCATGAGTTATTTTTATGTTTCAATCTTTAAACCATCTGTAATACCAATTTTATTTTCCACAGGAAGAATAAGGGAGATTTTTGGAAAAGATTCTTAAAATATTTTGTTTTTTATTAAATCAGAAAGTACCAGATATCTTTTCTACCTTTTCTTTTACATAATATCTTTTAATTAGACAACAAATACATCTTCTACAGTAGAAAATATGGAAGACAGAGAAAAGCATAAGAAAATTAAAATGTCAATAGTAAGCCCAGTGGTCAGATATAATCCATGTTAGTATTCTGGTTTATCTACATCAATCTTTTGAGGCACCGCTACAACCTTTGTAGAACCAATCATACATTATAGAGTTAGTTCTATAGATATAGATTTGATTCCTTATTTTGTATTTAATATTGGACCATGAGATTTTAGCTCTATATACTATGGGACTCTCTGGGAATGCTGTCTGCACAGAAAGAATATCCCAGGACTAATTAAAGGAGAGCCCTTGGCACCTGGGTGGCTCAGTGATTTAAACATCTGCCTCTTGGTTTCAGCTCAGGTCATGATCTCAGGGTTGTGGGATTGAGCCCCAAGTCAGGCTCCATGATTGTCCAGGAGTCTGCTTGGGATTCTTTCTCTCCCTCTCGCTCTGTCCTTCCCCACCTCTCCACCTGGCTTTCTGTTTCTCTAAAACAATAAAACCTTTAAAACTCAATCACTCAGGGGCACTTGGTGGCTCAGTGGGTTAAAGCCTCTGCCTTCGGCTCAAGTCATGATCTTAGGGTCCTGGGATCAAGCCCCGAATTGGGCTCTCTGCTCAGCAGGGAGCCTGCTCCCCCCCCCCCTCTCTGCCTGCCTCTCTGCCTACTTGTGATCTCTGTCTGTCAAACGAGTAAATAATCTTTTTAAAAAAATAAAAAAATCAATCAATTAATTAATAATAAAAATAAAACAAAACAAACAAAGGAGTGTCCTGAAAGTCCTCAAGTCCGAAGCTGTTCTAATCCTGAGGAATGTAAAACTTTCTTCCCAAATTCTCATGTGAACCCAGAATCTGAAAAAGGAAGTCACCACGTCCCTTCTCTAAAGAACCAAAGCCTCATCCAGCACAGAAGGCCGATCTCTGGTTGCATTGTTGTGACTCATTCCCTAGTCCTGTCTCCTAAGTAGAAAGACCACATTTGGGTCCGGACAAAGGTGGGATCTGCAGGGTTAACCACAAGGAGAGAAAGAGACGGAAGAGACGAAGAAAAGGAGAAGAAAACATTTGCTGGGCTTCATCCCTGGGTATCATTTGTCCAGATGCCTTTGAGGAAACCCAAAGGCTGACATTTATGTCAGGTTCCACATGAATTCTTGAAGTTGGTCTCATGGAGGGGGTGGCAGTTTATCCAGAGGGCTCGGTTTGCCCGTGGCGAAGAAAAGCAAGGGTAAGCAGCCTGGATGGAGGGGCGTCATGACACTGGGACTCTCCAGGGCTTCCAGTGCATGGCTTCTTGCTTGGAGCTACTGGGGGAACCATCCAGTGGCCCCCAGTCTCAGTCTTCCTCTGTAAACCAGTGGGAAGAAGAAAGGAGTTACGTAACGAAAACAGCATTTACCAATGGCTTTGTGTGTGTGAATCACTGTGTATATCACACGTGATTGTCTTTGATCTTCACAACAACCCTATTGGATGTTTTTGTTCTCATCTTACAGGTGAAAAGCTGAAGCACTGAGTCCAGAAACTCAATATGGTTACGCATCTAGGAAGTCAACGGCAGAGCCAGGATTGAAAGGCAGGTGTCTTATTCCAAAGCACATGATCGGTCCACAAAATTCTGGTTCTGTCATAAGCAAAGCACTTGACTCCTGAAAACTGAACCATCCTGCTCTTAATGTGAAAGAAGCAACAGTCACAATGAGAAGTAATCAAAGACAGACACAGCCTCTCGTGACCTAAGACATATGAAGTTATCTGTAAATCTGATCGCAGTGATGCTTATGTGTTTGCAGTCACAACATGAGAGTCTGTGACTCAACATTTAATTTATTCCTACAATAACCTATTTATATCACAGGCAGTCAGCATGCTCTATAAATAGAGGGTAATGAAATCTTATTTTTAAGACTCATAAATTTAAATTTAATTAACTACCTACATATGCTCATATCTCCATCAATGATCAACTATTCCATTAAAAACAGTGCAAGTCTGTTCCAGCAACCACAATCAGATCTACCAGAAAACTCTCATGAAGGCAAAGGAAGGAAGCTGGGTGTCCCTCTTAGCTACCTGCCTTCCTGCCTGTACGTCTGCCCCCTGCGCTCGCTCGCTCTCTGTCTTTTCCTCTGCTCATCAAAGCCCATTCTCAATAGATCTAGCTACTGGGTATCTACAATTTAAGGTAAATTTTAAACAGTGTGCTACTGGGTATTTAAGTCGTTCACTACTTAGCTTCGCTGCGGGAGGTACAGGAACAGAGGAGGGCAAGATCGGCCCCGGCCTTTCTGCGGACAGTGGTATTGTCATTACATCAACCCCCAATGCTGAGAAAGAGACCGGAGGGAGGGGGAAGACAAGCTTTTCCTTTCTCTCCACGGAAGGATCACAGGCATTGTTCGAGGATGCGGGTGGAAACAAGGCTTGACAAGGGGAAAATACTGGACTTAAGGGAAGCTGGGATTGAGCTTCCCTACCACTACTCAGCTCCCAGCTCCAGGCAAATCACCCTGCATTTGGGAACCTCTATTTCTCCAATGGAGAAGCTTGAAGTAACCCCTTCCAAGACCTTGCGACGTCAGTTTTCTAGGATTCTAATACTTGAGCATCCTTGAAATCACAGCATGGGAATTAATGACTACTGTGCTTATCATTTATAAACAAGCAGGTTTTCACAAGAAGATCTTCGTCCCCAACCTCCAAAAGCATACCTGCCCTTTCCTGACGTATGCAAGAAGTCCCTGAATTCTGAGACTGAATTTTCATTGGCTTTCACCCAAACTCCTGCCTATCAGCACATGCCATTTCTACCACAACCTGGGACCCCTCCTGCTGCTCACGTACCCCCCTCCCCTCACCCCAGGACCACCCTCTCTCTCCACAGGACCCAGGCCTCTTGACTGACCTGAAATGTGTGCTAATACGAGGCAAACCATGGGGCTTGGGGGGAGGGGGGAAGAAAGGCTCCTTCAGGTGCTGGACGAGGAACCCAAAGCATCACTGTCTTTATGACACATCATCACGAACGGTTCCTGCCGGCTCTCAGACTGTCCAAACTCCTGAGATGTCACTCCTCCGGGCCCCCTTCTTTTCTTGGTAGCCCCCCGGACCCCCCCTCTCCCTGCCTTTCCTCCTCCCTCCCCTGCCCAGCAACTCCCACCGCAGCTGGGAAACTGCAGGCGGTTGAGGAAGGGCACAACTTGGCTCCTCTCCCAAAGCAAACAATTAGGAAGCATTAACTTCCCTTAATGGGCAAAGCAACATTAAGCAGATGGAAGCTCAGACCTGGGTCACTTTGCACAGAGCCCAAGCTGTGAGGGGGCTGCCGGTGTTCGTATGTGACCTCTAAATTGAAACTTAATTGGCCATTAATGGAATTCATCTAATTAAAAACACTTGTAATTAAGCACGAAGAAGAAAAACAGCCTGCATTTGGGGCTTGGAGAAAGCAGAACTACATTTGATATGGTCAATAAACCCATACTTAAGAACATATTCCATTATTTCCTGTCTTCTATCGTGCAGCGCTTCTGCACGAGGAAGCTCCCCTCTAGTGCCCTCCCCTCCCTGACTTCACCCCTCACAATCCAGGATCTTCGGGACGACGGGCAGTGGCAGCTGTGGGAGCTCTATGGTGTCCCCCAGGTTGTAAGGCAGGAGCAATAAGGAAACTCTTTAGAAAGAGTAAAAGATTGCTGCTATAGCTTGAAACTGATCGATGCACCCCATTTGGGACCCCAACGTTTAAGGGGTCCTCCAAGATAAGAATGGAGTTTCCTAAACTTATTTTTTGTGCATTTCAAAAATGCAAATAGAAATAGCCTATTGACCTTCAAGGAAGAGGAAAAATGAAGTAAATAGACTCTCAGAGAAGTGAAGTAGTTTGCACAGCGTCACAGAGCACAACATGACAGAGCCAATGCTTTATAGCAGACTTGTTACCCGTCTCATGAATCAGTGGAAGGACGCAATGAGATTACATTGGTGAAAACTAGAACCTGTGACTATAAAGTGTATCATCAGTAGGTCGAGTTGTCCTTTCTTGGAAGGAAACAATGGGAACGCAAACCCACCCATCACAATAAAACCCCTAATGTGTACACAGCGCCCCTAGCCCTATGCCTCACGAAGAGAGGCCACTACAGGAGAGCAGTGACGAGTGCATGCTTTGGACCTGATTGCCTGGGCCAGATTCTGATTCTAGTACTTACCTGCCAACTGCGTGGCCTTTGGGAAAGCTACGTCTCTCTCAGTTTGCCCACCAGGAATACGGAGAGAACAACAGTCCTGTCCCGTAGAACTCAATGAAGGCATAAAACATTCTTCAGACGGGATCTGGCACATAACGAGCACCCAGAAGCGTTAGCTATCATTCTTAATGGGCCCAGATTAACAAGAGGTCCAGTCTCTCCCCAGAGCTCCCCTTCCCTGTTGCATTCCCAAATCTCCTTGTGCGCTTAGTGGTCAATGGAAGAAGATCATTCCCGACTCCTCTCCCAGCTCGTGCATAGAGCCAAGATGCTCATGCGGTGCTCGGGGGCTGTAGAAGGCAGCAAAGCTGCCCCAGATTCTGGAAAAAATGTCTCCGCTCTGGGTTTGCTGCAAGAGCTGCTGCCCAAATCAGACGCTTCGTGCTGCCCCTCGCCGGGGGCCTCTCTGAACCGCCCACTCCATGCCTTCTGACAGCAAGGGAGCGGACACGGCTCCCTCTGCACCGCACCATCCGGAGCATAGCCTGGACTCAGCTCGCTACCATGCCCTCCCTTATCCATGGGGGACCCATTCCGAGACCCCCAGTGAATGCCTGAACCTGCGGATAATACCAAACCCCATATATGCTATGTTCTGTCCTATACATGCCTCCTTGGGATTGAGTTTAATTTATAAATTGGGCACAGTGGGAGATGAACAATAACTAATTATGAAATAGAACAATTCTGACAATATACCACAAGCGACGTTCTGTGAATGTGGTCCCCCCGCCGTGCCTCTCTCTCCCTACGTTACTGTCCTGGCGTCCCCCTTCCCCTTGTGAGGATGTGAGATGATGAAACGCCCACGTGATGGGAGGAGTGAGGCGCAGGTCACAGGCAGTGACGCAGCGCTGTGCTACTATGGACCTCCCGACGCTACACCCGAGGGGTGGTCTCCGCTTGGGGACAGTGGTTGACCAGGTGTAACAGAGGAAAGCGAGAGCCAGACAAGCGGGGACAACTGTCGCCTGAGCTGAAACCCACCTGAGAGTCCCCGAGCCGATGTCGGCCTGTCCCTGTCCTTGTCGGCCAACCATGCGCTGGGAGCCATGACCAGCTGCCCGGTGCCCCGGAACATGAGCTTGTCTCATTCCGGCCCAGACAGAGGGGGACGCCCAGACTGCCTGTTTCTTCCCCAAGACGAAGCCCCACCAGGGCTGCCTTCACCAGATGTGATCGAGGCAGAAGCGCTCTGCACTTGGGGCTTAAGACTCTGTGGCGACCATCTTGAATTTCTTAATAATTTTCACTTTGAATTTATGTCTGTAAGCGAAGTCCAACAGGACAGTGAAGCGGGTGCTGTCAGCTCCCCAGCTCTGTGGGGCAGGCGCTTGGGCTCCCTCTCCTCACCCCTGCCCCATGATGGCTGTTGTCCTCTGCCCAAAGTGACTACTCCCATCATCTGAATGGGTTGGGGGGACAGAACCTAGGTAGGACAGAAGAGTAGGGGCAGGTGTCTGGGCCATGCCAGGGAGGCAGCCGTCCCTCCACACCGGGCGGGCAAAGCCAAAGAGCAGTTGGCAGACAAGCAGGAGTGACAGGCATGGGGCTGGCAGGGAAATCTTGCCAAGTCCCTGCACCGAGGTTGCAGTCCCTTGACGTCTGCCTGTCCACAAGGGTTCAGGGCGGTGGGCCATGGAAAGAGCAGGCTGATTTCCCATCCTTGCCCAGGACCCCCATTTTCATTCTGCATTGGGTGGGCAAATTATGTAGTGAGCCCCAACACTTTGTAGGATGACTGGCCATGGGAAACCAACCACCTCTCAGAAAAACCCCATTTCCTCTACAGAAATACGGTGAGACTCCGTGACCCCAACAAGCCAGGGGTCTTGGTGTTATCTGTGATCACTTATAATAGATACTGTGCCAGTATGAAATCATGTTACACCACAGGGCTTTACATACCATATTATTAAATTCCAAGAAGTGGTCCTACAGGTCTCCATCCTTTCAGGGTCCCTTTATGGCGATAATAACGGTAAGCAGACCCGTGACCCACAGACGGTCTTGATTTGCCACACAACTGGAAACAATGAGAAGAAATATCGTTCAGGAACATTCTGATGAAAGTGAGGGCTATGAATACCAGGGTAGGGTAAAGTCTCATTTCACCTGACTTCCCGGTGCTTCCTCGTAGGTGATGATTTCTGCTGCCACAAGGGACACCCCCATCTGCAAATGTAGCCAACCCTAAGAGGCGGGGACACATGGAGAGGTTTCTAAGGAAACTTGGGCTTTTCCAAAAGAGTTGTAACTCAAACCAAACCATCTCTTCTCACTTCTTCCCACTCACCCAGGAGGTAAGTACTATTAATCGGCCATCCAGAGACAAATAACTCCACAGGATGCTTGGAATGGTCTTACAGAATGGTGCGGAGGTTTCTGATAAGATAAAGCGGCCACTGGCATGATCTACCTTTCCCGTACCTTTTGACCAGCCTTCTATTTCCTACAGGTCTGCTGTGTGAGTCGGGCAGAAAGGGGTTGGCGGAAGGAGTGAGAAGTGTCCGTAGCCGAGAGCAACAGTAGAGACGTTGGTCATTCGACCTAAGTAGTTGCTCTTCCTGGCAGACAGTGGCTATCTCTCCAAAAAGGAAGTTCCCAGATTCTACCTACAAAACAGGTAAAGTCCTAATCATCCTAAAGAGGATGTGGTTCTGGGGCGCCTGGGTGGCTCAGTGGATTAAGCCGCTGCCTTCGGCTCAGGTCATGATCTCAGGGTCCTGGGATCGAGTCCTACATCGGGCTCTCTGCTCAGCAGGGAGCCTGCTTCCTTCTCTCTCTCTCTGCCTGCCTCTCAGTGTACTTGTAATTTCTCTCTGTCAAATAAATAAATAAAATCTTTAAAAAAAAAAAAAAAGAGGATATGGTTCTAAGTTTCACCTGTGGGTCGAACCACGTGTCCCTCAATAGCAGGAAACGCGGCTTGCACATCTCCTAATCTCCAGGGAGTGGCCCAGGGTTGAAACACACGTGGTGTGGGATAAACGTGGGCAGAGAGTGAGGACACCGACCATGACAACACGGGGAGGCATGTGGGGGTTTTCCTCCACTGGCTTCACAGAATTCTCTGGAAATTTATTTTGAGTGCAGAGATAAACATGGTAATAATAGAAAGCTAGGAGCCTTGTGAGAACCCGCATGTGTATAATTTCACCACTGAGCATGGCGCCAGGTGTGTGTTGGGGTCAGGGGGGATGGTCCGGAGTTATTTGTGAATGGAAAATGTGCCACTTTCTGTGACTGTCCCGAGTCAGGTCAGGCCACCTGCCCCTCTTTGGAACAACTGGACTTCGTTGCTTGTCTGTGATTTTGGATGCAGGACGGAGGCCGAATCTTCAGAGCCTTCAGGAACGTCAGAGAAAATCTGCACTGGGGGTGGAGGGGCCCATCTGCCTACTTTGTCAGGAGGAAGCTCCTCACGCTGGGGACCCTGGCCGATCCTTCCTTCTTCCCAGCTGAAGGACTTCCTAGCAAGAAATACCAACAAACCAGCCAGGACTATCCCGTGGGGAGCAGGGGCCAGAGAAGGCAGCCATCTCCCTCAGCCACCTGCTTCCCACACTCTGCTTTCCTGAGGCCTGACTTATAAGGTCAGAGGGCATTAACCAACAGAATGATGTGCTCCACAGAGCACAAGCAACAAGTAACAAGACCGAGACCCAGCAACCCCTCCTTCATCTCTATAAACCCCTAACCAGGAGAGGCTCTATTGATCAAAACGGTTAGCCTCGCCCAGCCACTGCCTGCTTCCAGAAACCCTCCCGGTTTGAACCCACAGAGGGCAGCTGCCCAGGAGAACCCAGTTCTGGCCTGTTGAAGAAGAGCGCAGACCCGCCCCGTACATTTGGGGCTGGAGCATTCCTCTCCCTAGCAAACCACGACTGGAGGTTGGATGGCATCAGTCTGATCTAGTCTGTTTCCAAGAAATACCAAAATAGAAACAAGAAAGGAGTAAGGTCGGGTTGAACTGGAATCCCTCCCCTCCCCCGCATGCTTGGGGCATCAAGACAGGATTGTTGTGGATAAGCTTCTGTTAGACCTTATGGATGTCTCGCTCCCCCGACAAGCACTGAGAGAGCAAAACAGCTCCCACTGAGTGAAAATCCAGCCATTGACTCCCCTAAAAGAGAGCTCTATCAAGATTCCTTGAAAACATAACAAGACAACAAGTTTTAGAAAACAAGAGCCTTTTCCTCGGCACAAATGCATCACTGTTGTCTAAGGGGCAATAAACCGGATGTTGGAGACGCAGCCCATGACACTGCGACCGGACAGATCTCTCGCCTCTAGGGGAAAATGCACCCCCAAAAGAAAAGCTGGATTCTAAGTGTTTGAATGTAAGGATTTTCCTTTAAGGGGCAGGTAGATATGTCACTGCCTCACAGACACAGAGTGGGTAGGAGGTAGGACTCAACGGCTTTGGTTTTGCAAAAATATTCACCACGCAAAAGGTATAGGGATAAACACCTATTCAAGGCAGAACTCCTTCATCAGCAGTGTTACAAATGATAAGGGCGATTGCTTTTGATGTACAGAGGAACCCAATGGTCCTCAAAGTGTGGCCCCCAGATCAGCATCAGGATCATCTGAGAACTTGTCAGAAATGCAAATCCAAACCCACTGAACTAGAAATTCCAAGGATGAGACCCAGCAATCTGTGTTTTAACAAGCCCTCTGGAGATGCCTCCCCTCATCCCTAAGGAGATTCAATTTCACTGGTAGAGGGTGTGATCGGGATTTTTAGAAGCTCCCCAGGGGATCCCAAAGTGCAGTGAAGTGGGGAAACCACCGGGTTAGGAGTCAGTAACCGATCTCTACACAGTCTCAGAATTCCTTTGTGCCCGGCATTTGCAGCCACTTCAACTCTGAGGAACAAATTTTCAAGGAGTTACTTGCCTCTCAAAACATTGATGGGAGGGGCTCCTGGGTGGCTCAGTGGTTAAAGCCTCTGCCTTCGGCTCAGGTCATGATCTCAGGGTCCTGGGATCGAGCCCTGCATCAGGCTTTCTGCTCAGCAGGGAGCCTGCTTCCCCCTCTCTCTCTGCCTACCTCTCTGCCTACTTGTGATCTCTGTCTGTCAAATAAATAAATAAATAATCTTAAAAAAAAAAATTGATGGGAAAACTCAAACAGATTGGCCGCTGCCAGGTGAGAGCCCTGGGCTCTGGGCCCATGTTCCTGGACACATTCTTGCTCACTGAGTTGGGGGGAGCTGGGGGACACTGTGCTCAAACCCTGCGGTAGGTTACCGTGAATTTGCTATTCCTTTTTTAAAAATAAAAATATATTGGGGCACCTGGGTGGCTCAGTCAGTTAAGCAGCTGACTCTTGGTTTCAGCTCATGTCATGATCTCAGGGTTTTGAGATCAAGCCCCTCATCGGGCTCTCTGCTGAATGGGGAGCCTGTTTGGGATTCTCTCTCTCCCTCTCCTTCTGCCCTTTCTCATGCACCCCCCACCCAAGCTCACTAGCACACTCTCTCAAAACAAACAAACAAACAACAAAATAAAAAACAAACAAAAAAATACATATATTTATCAAACCATATAAAATCAATATTAAACAATCGTCAGTTTTAAAAGCAATACTTCAGAACAACGTTTAAAAGTCTTTGGTATGAGGGGCTCCTGGGTGGCTCAGTGGGTTAAAGCCTCTTCCTTCGGCTCAGGTCATGTTCTCAGGGTCCTGGGATCAAGCCCCCGCATTGGGCTCTCTGCTCAGCAGGGAGCCTGCTTCCTCCTCACTCTCTCTCTGCCTGCCTCTCTGCCTACTTGTGATCTCTGTCTGTCAAATAAATAAATAAAATCTTTAAAAAAAAAAAAAGTCTTTGGAACGAAATAGTCACTTTCTTACCAATATTTCACTCTTCTTTTATCAACTCATCCCGTATCATTTTAGCATCAAAAGCCGTCTCAGTAATTTAACTTTGACTTCGGGTAGCTCAGCCTGAGAGTAACCCTTGGTTGCTTACACCCGAGGACACTTGTGTTCTTTGCTTCAGTCAGAGGCAACTCAGCCCATAGATTCTATGCCTCGAGTTCAAGAAAGGGATGCCCCGCTTGGCCGTGGGTAGCAGCAAAATGGAAACCGCGAGGATGGTCCGAGGGGCAGAGAGGGTGATGGGATGAGTGGGGTCACAACGGCCAACACCAGAGCAAGGACACCGGGACCAGAGCCCAGGCAAGAACACGGCACCAACCACTGATACGAGCCAGGGATCCAAATTCTAGGCTAAATTATAGAAGATCAAGCCACGGGTGGGAAGACAGGCATCAGCAGACAGAATAAGCAGGTCAAGAACTTAGAAGCAGAACAAAGGCAAACACTGAACAGCAAGAAGACACGGATGTTGACAGTACAAATGTCCTTGATACCGATTCTGTTTGAAACCAAAACGGGGCTTACACCAGGACAAGGTGACTGCAGAGAACCACGTTCCCAAGCCCCGACTGCCAGTGCAGCAGGGGACTGCACACAGTAGGCATTCCATCCCACATTATGGAATGAATAGTGTTTCAGAATCATCCGTGGTTGGGACTACCTAACGCTCTCTCTCAGGGGCCAGGGTGCATCCACCACGGCCGGCCCTCACTCTGCCAGAAACAAATCCATCACAGTCGCTGGAGTGTAGAAGGTGAAGTCTAGGCATGCGTTGGGTAGAAAACACCAAGCTCTCCCCTAGGAAATCTGGATTTGGATCCTAGCTCCGTTTCTAACTAACTACGCAGCTTTGGGCACGTTCTTTTATCCTTCCGCCTCTCAGATCCTTTCCTGGACAGTGAGGCAAGTGAGGCATGGGAACGCCATCTGAGGGTGAAAGCACGTCCAGACTCTAAACCCCCCTGGCTCTGCACAGCGGCAACATTCCCCAAAATCCATCCCCGAAGATTGATTTGTCATGTCAGACTGCAGAGGGCACCTGCCTATTACGGGCTCCCTGTGGCTGGCGATCTTCCAGACGTTTTCAAGGTCTCCGTGGTCAATGGGAAGTAAATCTGATTTTTCAGGTTGTTCATGCAACCAAAGGGCAACCCTACGAAGAGACTGATGCCAGCCTTGGAGGGCTTTCGTTGGCCCAGTCTAACTGGAAGTTTTTCAAGTTTTCCCTAAGGAAAGCCCCTGTACCCTGCCGTCACAGGCAGGGAAGCAGAAATCAGAGGCAGGGAACCAGATGCCTGGTTTTGGCTTTGGTCTTCATGCACTGGGGTCAGAGGTGGGGATGGGGGCAGGATCCCAGACAGAGGGAGAGCGTTCTTTCCTCCTTCACACCCTCCCGAGGGCCAGGCCCTCACCCGGAGCTGCTACGTGCTTCACAGCATTCCCAGCCAGATGCGGGCTGGCCCAAGGGGCGGCCATCTGGACTTCAGAGCCCATTATAGCCGTAACAGGCAGCTGAATCTAGTTATCAACGGCGGCCTCTCCCAGCCTGCGTGTCTCAAGCTGGAAATCACACACTTAGGAAGCATCTGCTTGGGACACGAGACACCGCTCCCATGGGGATCGACAGAGGAGAAGAATGTGGGGACATGGACACAGGCACACAGACTAGTGGCTGAAGCAGGTTCTGGGCAAGGCGTGCAGGCCCCTTCTTGCCATCCTGCCCCTGCTCTATTACCCTCTCTCGTCCATGCTCCTTACAGAGCATGGACACACACATATTACCGAAATCACCCTCTCAGGGACACGGCTGCACTTAGAGCATGGTGTAAAGCAGGACTAGATGAGAGATACCAGAACGTCCAGGACTGTAATCCAAGCAGAAAGCCGCCTACACTGGGAATAGTCACATCCACAGACTGCCCAGGCCCTGGATGAGAAGAGCTCACTCTGGGGGCTGCTGAGACCCTCAGCTGGGGTGTGCAGAGAAAACACTGTGCTTCCATCCATGGCCCTTTTTCCTTGAACCCATACAGGGCCATATGTGGTATTGGAAAGGCCGACGGCTATATTGAGGACGGGACACACAGGAACAAATTCTATCCCCCTCTGCTCTGGTGGCATGGTGCCTAAATGTGCCTCCCTTCTCCAGGATGGGTCAGGGTTCCCTCCCGATGTCTGAAAGAGAATATTAGGGCAAAGGTCGTAAGAAGTCCTGAGTGTCCCCAGCCCCGTCTTCCCATGACTGGCTCTGTCTGGCCACGGCTAACTGGGCTTTTATGAAAACCCCACATGTCTTCTTGCTGCCATGACTAGCACAGACTGTCCCCTCTTCCTGGAAGGTCCTCCTGATCTAGCCCACCTCTACAACATGCTAGAAGCAGGAGAGAGGTCAAGACCACCTCTGAGATCTGGGGAAGATCTGGGTTCAAATCCCAGCTTGGCCACCCCTATCCAGTATAGAAAGGTAACAATTTGAAGTGTCTTGGATTAAACTGGCCAGACAACTGCTAATAATGCCTTTCACTCAATTGGTGCCGTCTACCTGCTGGCCATGTTGCTGAGAAGTTCATTCATATGAATGAGTTGTTTCTTTACATTCCGTCTCCTGTGTTCTCGTAGCTCACAAGTCTGACTTTCAGAAGCATGAGGGGAAAGTGTTACTACCAACGAAACTTTGAGGGCTTAAGGCAAAAGAACTGGAGAAGAAGAAACAGACAAATATTGGTCCTCTATGGAGAGAGAGAGATGTAGGAGAAGAACTGTCAGCCTGGAGTCACACAAAAAAGGTGATTCTGTGTGGCCAACAGAGCTCTCAGGAAGGCAGACTTAAGGCCAGAAAAATGAAATACATAATCAGACATAGGTCTAAAACGAGTGAAATTTCCTAAAAAATAATAAAAAAGTAAGGAATAAGGGGATCAGCACAAAACAAACCAAAGCAGATGAATGGGCTGTTCTCTATTTTATATATGCAATACATACACAGATACGGACGCCTCTCTCTCGATATATATGTTTATCACTTATATGTCTATATATTATATATTTTATTAATTATTAGTATTATGATATATATTCTAAAGTATGTTAATATTTTATGTACTAAGTATTAATAGAATAGCACATTCTATTAATATATATTACTATAAAATAAGGAGCCGGGACAGGGAAAGAGCTCAGCCTGCATCCACTACGGCCTGGGACTGGGAAGACCGGTGTCAGAAGGGCAAACGCGTGAAGCAAGCCTCGCAGGGCAGAAGCCAAATGCTAAAGGAGCCAAGGAGGCTCTTTTCTGACGGAGAAACAAGTGCTCATTCAAGGTCCAGAAAATAGAAAAGAGGGAACCATGGCTCAAGAGGGGCTCTGTCTGGGCTGACGGAGGAGGCTGAACAGTTCTGCTGGTGTTTGCTCCCCTCTACCCAGAGAGGACCAGCATCGGCCAGTTAGGAACTGGGGACAAACTTCATCAAGAGGGAAATGAAGACCAAAATGGGTGAAAAGACTGCAGGAAAGTCCTTAGCAACTTAAAAGAACTTAAACCTCTTGCCCAGGCAAATTTTATCATGACGATCATCATTTTATGGTTTTTTAAAAAGTCCTTTCATTCTGTTATTTTATGGACTTAGCTTCGAAACCGTTTACGAGGTTCCGAATGAAGAGCTGGCGTGGGCCTCTGGTCAGGGCCCTGCAGAAGTAAATCTTTGGTTGATACAGAAAAGTCATGTTTTTCACTCTAACATCAAAGAGGAGAAAATGAAATCATGTGGCATCGTTCTATCCTTTAAAAAAAAGTATTCTTTTAATGGATCCCCACTTCTGTCATGAAAAAAATTGCTGCGGCATGAATCACATTAGGAAATGAAAGCCCCACTTAGCAAAACAGGATCTGGAGGACTCGAGGACCAGCAAGTGTGCCACATTGGAGAAAATTGAAGGGAGGGCCGCCCGTTGGTGGGAACCGGCGGGAACCGGCGGGAACCGGCGGGAACCGGCGGGAACCGGTGGGAACCGGCGCTCCGGCCCAGCCCTCACTTCCCCGGGCTTTCCCAGCGCCTGGCGGAGGCCTGAGTGCCCAGCGCGTGGTTTAGGAGCGCCACCCTGTGTCAGACTCGGAAGGCACAGACACAACGGGTTTTCACGTGACGAGCTTTAACTAGAGGCGTCGACCTGAAATTCCAGCCGTAAACTAATTTCTTTTCTTTTTTTTTTAAGATTTTATTTATTTATTTGACAGACAGAGATCACAAGTAGGCAGAGAGGCAGGCAGAGAGAGAGGAGGAAGCAGGCTCCCCGCTGAGCAGAGAGCCCGATGCGGGACTCGATCCCAGGACCCTGAGATCATGACCTGAGCCGAAGGCAGCGGCTTAACCCACGGAGCCACCCAGGCGCCCCGTAAACTAATTTCTTACCTATGTTAACTTCTGGAGCCCATGCAACCTAATTCCAAAACACCTTTAAGGGCTCTGTATAAAGGGACGCCTGGGTGGCTCAGGTGGTTAAGCAGCTGCCTTCGGCTCAGGTCATGATCCCAGCGCCCTGGGATCGAGTCCCATATCGGGCTCCTTGCTCAGCAGGGAGCCTGCTTCTCCCTCTGCCTCTGCCTGCCTCTCTGTCTGCCTGTGCTCACTCGCTCTCTCCCCCTCTATCTCTGACAAATAAATAAATAAAATCTTTAAAAAAAAAAAAAAAAGAGCTCTATATAAGATGATTCCAAAAACTGTCTGAAAGCAGAAAAGGGACCCGCATATCATCACCATCATCACCATCATCTCCATCATCTCCATCATCACCATCATCTCCATCATCCTCATCCTCATCATCATCGTCATCGTCCTCATCAGTGAGAGTAAGGACTCCCTTGACCGCACACGCACACACATGGCCTAAGGATTCGGGTGTTTCAAAGGAGAAGCTCTCTCTTACCCACTGTGCCCACGCCCTTGAGTCTTGCTTCAAACCCTCCCCACCTTCACACCCTGCACCTCAGAGAATAATAAACTTCCCCCAAACTCTTCTTGCGTCTTGAGAATTCTGCTGCCTGGCGCGCCGGGCACCTGCGTGGCTCAGCTGGTTCAGCAACTGCCTCTTGGTTTCGGCCCAGGTCCTGATCCCAGGTCATGGGATGGAGCCCTGTGTCAGGCTCTCTGCTGAGCAGGCAACCGGCTTGAGATTCTCTCTCTCCCTCTGCCTCGGCCCCTCCCCCCACTCACATGCTCTCTCTCTTTCTGTATCTTAAAAAAAAAAAAAAAAAAATTACATCTTAAAAAGACAAGAGAAGAAAAGAAAATTCTGCCACTTCAGACCTCAATTGAATCTCCAAGGCATTCTCTTTGGTGCAAATCTTGCTGAATTTAGAATCAGGAAAGGATCATCTTGGTCCTACGGAGGGAGAAAGGAAGCGACAGATGGTTCAGGGCACATAGGTGGGCAGGTAGAGCTCGGAGAAAAAGCAGGTGCTTTAAGGCCAAAGCACCTCTCCCCCATCTTTCCTTCCTAATTCACCTAAAATGTTAACATGGCTGGTGCCTTAGAATTAATTCTCTTTCAGTGACCCTGTAGACCAACCTAGATATTCCTTGTAAAAGCCAACAAACAAACATAAAGTCTGTCAGCTCTACTTGCAAAAATAGTAACCCTGACCTTCTTGTGTTAAATCTGACTCCTGGGTTTTAATTATAAAGGGTCCCCACATTTACGCAGATGCTTCTGCTGATTTCCATGTGTTCACATGGCATTTGGTTCAAGTCATTTCTCTCTGGTGTTAATTTTCCCAAACATGTGACCTGTTTTGTTCCATGATCCTGGTATGGAGAATATGTTAAAGAGGTGAACAAAATTAATTCTGGAGTCTCTTCATCTTTTTGCCTGCTACTGCCCTCAACTTGATGTTCACTTCCTTAAGGCAAAGATTACTTTTACCTTTCTCCATGGCTCTCCTGCCACTGAGCCCAGGGTACTGCTGGATACACCTATGTTGAATTAACCCAGAAAGAATAGCAGTTGATGTGGGAGAAACTTCTTGACAGAGGCAGCGACAGAATTCCGGAATAGGCGGGCAGAAGCAAATCCCTGACTCTGGGCTCCTTATGAAGTGAAGAGATGTGGGGACCCTGGGTGGCCCAGCTGGCTAAGCGTCCAGCTCTTGGTTTCATCTCAAGTCATGATCTCGCAGTCGAGGGATGGCGCCCCAGGCTCTGCGCTGAGTGTGGAGTCCGCTTCAAGTTCTTTCTCCCTCCTCCTTTCCTATTCTCAACTCGTGTTCACGCTCTCGCTCTCTCTCTCTCTCTCAAAGAAATTATTTTTAAGAAGGAAGTGAGCAGACGGGCGGGCAAGAAGTGCAAAATCTTAAGAAAGGACTGTAACTTCTCAAATAGCAACCTCTTCGATAAATGATGCAGGCGTTTGCAGCCTGTGAGCTGCTGCCCCAGTGCAAAGATGGAGGGAATGAGGAAGAGATGGAAGCTGAGGGAGAAACGGGCAGGAAAGAGCCTGAAGTGCGTCTGTCCATCTTCTGCGTGGAAGGGAAATCCGGTATGCAATCTGCCCTGGTTGCTTCCACTGCGACCCCCCCACCCCCGCCCCGAGCCTCCAAGTTCAGTTGTTTGCATCCCTGAAGCCATTCCCAGGCTTCTCTTATTATTAGAGGGAAGGTTGAACGGGGCTTTGACGTCAAGGAAATCTTTAATTTGTCCATTTCTGGGACTGGGTCAGATGGGATCCTAAGAAGAGGGACATCAGCTTCTCTGCACACAGCAGTTTAGTTCAAAGTTGAACTCACCTCCCAAGGAGCAAGAAGGAAGGTCGGAATGCTTGGGGAGGACTGTGGGTCTCGATGGAGAGTGGCCACGACCCTCTTCTCTCATGATGTTGCCTCCCACTCTCTTCTGGAAGGTTCACAGGAGCTGCTAAGGTTTGTAATCTCCCTTTCTCGCTCTCCAGCAGGTGGCGCAATAAGACTCAAGATGGTTTGGAAAATCTTCCAGATCCCAGTTCCTCTGAAGATTGGTTTAGGGGGAGGAAGCTTCAGCCCCTCAACTCAGTCCCTAGACATAAGAAAATAAATGATGGGAAACACCGAGCATGGAATAGGCATGTACAGGCTAAGTTAAAATAGTCTGAGACTAAAGAGGTAGAGATAATAAAAGGGGTAGGAGGTTTGGTGGCTTGGATAGAAAATCATTTCATTCGACAGTTTTCCTCCTTTAAGACTAGACGGAAGCATTTCAAAATGTTAATAGGCTGATAAGACCACAGGTCATTTTTTCACTCTTCCCTACACTTTTCCATATTTTCCAAATGCACTGTAGGAAGCAGATCTAAATGTCATACCTACCAATATTAAACGTCATTACAAAGATCTTTTTTGCTTGTTTCTCACATTTCAAATTAGATTTTTTTATTTCTTTTCAGCATAACAGTATTCATTGTTTTTGCACCACACCCAGTGCTCCATGCAATCTGTGCCCTCTCCAATACCCACCACCTGGTTCCCCCAACCTTCCACCCCCCACCCCCTTCAAAACCCGCAGATTGTTTTTCAGAGTCCATATTCTCTCATGGTTCACCTCCCCTTCCAATTTCCCTCAACTCCCTTCTCCTCTCCATCTCCCCATGTCCTCCATGCTATTTGTTATGCTCCACAAATAAGTGAAACCATATGATAATTGACTCTCTCTGCTTGACTTATTTCACTCAGCATAATCTCTTCCAGCCCCGTCCACGTTGATACAAAAGTTGGGTATTCATCCTTTCTGATGGAGGCATAATACTCCATAGTGTATATGGAGCACATCTTCCTTATCCATTCATCCGTTGAAGGGCATCTTGGTTCTTTCCACAGTTTGGCAACCGTGGCCATTGCTGCTATAAACGTTGGGGTACAGATGGCCCTTCTTTTCACTACATCTGTTTCTTTGGGGTAAATACCCAGTAGTGCAATTGCAGGGTCATAGGGAAGTTCTATTTTTAATTTCCTGAGGAGTCTCCACACTGTTCTCCAAAGTGGCTGCACCAACTTGCATTCCCACCAACAGTATAAGAGGGTTCCCCTTTTTCCACATCCTCTCTAACACACAAAGATCTTTTATATCAATATTTATTCAATATCCTTTTACGTTATACTGATTCTATTTTTTACCCTTGTAAGCAGCGAGTGCCAAAATTTTACATTTCTTCGATGATTGGGCGTTTTGGAGATCACTGGGCTCATTGCGGTAAATATTGTGCATCCTGGACGCCGTAGGTTGTTTCCCTGTCAAGCTTCTGATTCTCCCAGGCTAAAGCATTTCTTTTATTTATCGAACAAAGACATATCCTAGAAAGGTTTTAAACAGTGGGGTCCCATGAATGCTAATCTGGTGGTGTGAGGAGAGACCAAGGTCAGGAGATCAGAAAGAAGCTGGTTATCATGGTTTAGGCATAAGGAATCAAAAGCCTGACGCCAGTGCGTGTTAAGAAAGAACTGGAAGCAAGGGATATTCCAGCAGACAGGTTCAGAGGGTTCAGTAATGGTCAAGGGGAGGAAGGAATCAATGATGGCGACAAGGCTAAGCAGCTGGAAAAATTAGAGAACTGGCAAGAGAAATAAGTAAATGAAATGGTGAAGATGGTAGATCAAGACACATGTCATGTTACTGGAAGTTCTAAAATAGACTAACAGGATATATGTTGGCTCATTAAAATAGTGTAACTCCCAGTAATGAATATAGTAAACATTAAAATTACAGCGATTTATTTTTTAAAAATATACAAATTACCTACTTATAAAAATTAAAATAAAAAATTGAGTAACGTTGACCCAAAAGGGCTCCATGGGGCTTCTTTAAAAAAGTCCCCATCATGGGTTGAACCATGGCTGCCAAAATGATGTCAGTCTTACCCCGCGGCCCTATGAATGTGACCTTACTTCCAGATGGGGTCTTTGGAGATGTAATCAGTTTAAGATGAGCTCAGACTGAATTAGGTGGGCCCTCATCCAATGTGACCAGAGTCCTTATAAGACAAGAAGAGACACAAAAACAAACACGGAGGGTCGAGAGCCGTGACAGCATGGACACAAGGCTTGGTGGTCCACCACCACCAGCCAATGAGTGTCTAAAGCTACCAGAAGCTGGGAGATGCCTCCTCCAGGGGCTCAGGACAGAACATGGTCCTGTCAACAGCTTGATTTCAGACCTCCAGCCTCCTGAGCTGTGAGAATATATTTCTGTTGTTCTAAACTGCCCACTTGGTTATGACAGCCCAGGAAAGCTAACACAGTCCCTCTTGAGCACTCAGCGAGAGAGGAGAGGCAGGTGTTTGGTTTTGTAGGCAGAGTGGGTATGATGGGGACTCGGTCACTAGGGAGACCCACACACCGTGTGTTCAATCCCCATTAGACAGATGGGGAGATTAGGAATGTATTAGCTCAATAACACTGTGTGCTTTCCCTGATAAGGGTGGCCACGACTGTTACTTTCCCACTATGTGGTGAAGGCTGAAGTCTCATTACCAGAAATAAGGAGGGATTAGCCAGCCCACGTTCCTTAGCCATGCCAGCCCCACAAAAGAAACACATCCTGTGCACCTCACTACACCGCTTCCTCTCTGGTAAAGGCTGTTGGGTTTTGGAAACCCAACAAGTTCACAAAATGTTTGCTTTAATATAAAATAGAAAGACAGCAGTTCAGCTATAAATCGAATGAAAGGGGGAAATGGGTCAACTTACAACTAATATGGGATAAGCACTGTAAGCATACATATACCCTTATAGGCTATGGTTTTCCCAGCTCAAAATATTAGTAAGACATTTGACATTATCTTAAAAATCACCTTTTCAATTTGATAAGAGAAGCACCGAAGTCCTCTTGGTTATTAATTAATAAGAAAATTAAAAGTCTGAGTTACATATGTTTTCAGGGGAGATTATTTAACTTGTTATTTTTTCCTAATTAAGTTTTAATTCAGCAAACATGTACTGAACACTCTCATGAGTCAGGCACTATGCTGCATGCTGAAGAATTTTTCCAAGAATTCCAAGAATTTTTCCAAGACCCTCTCTCAAGGAGTATGCACACCAGTGGGAGAAAGAAACAAATAAATCATTAAAAGGATACTGACATTTTTGAAAACTGTGGTGTAACAATGGTTCCTGTTGGAGGGTTAACAATAACAATAGTAGTAGTAGTAATAATGTTGAATGAATTATATGTTTTACATGCACTGAAGGAGAGGACAGAAACTTTTTCAGCTCCCTCTGGAAAGATAAGGGCACCTGCCTATCCTGTTGGCACGCTCCTACTCCTCCAAGGGGGACAAAGAGCCAAGAGAGGGAGAAGGGGCCAGCGAGAGAAGAAACAGTCTGTGCTAAAAACTAGCACCTTAAGAATTCATGGTGTCTTTGCAGAAATGCAAACAGCCCAAGGGAGATGTGGGAGAGTAAGAGACAAGGCCAGGGCTGTGTCTTGAAAATGTGTGTGTGTGAGCCTCATTCTCGGAGCCACGTGTTTTCAAACTGGTGTGCGCACACACAATGGGGGGGATCATGAACTTCTCTGCAAGAAAGCATGTACGCAGGATGCCTGGGGGTCTCAGTTGGTTAAGTGTCTGCCTTCCACTCCTGTCATGATCCCAGGGTCCTGGGATTGAGCCCCGCATGGGGCTCCTTGTCAGCGGGGAGCCTCCTTCTCCCTCTGCCTGCAAGCTCTGCCTGCTTGTCTCTGACAAACAAATAAAATCTTTAAAAAACAAAGAAAGCATGCATGCATGTGCTTATGCTTTGTTTCAAATATAATCTAAAAAATTATATTAACATATTCTGACCATCTGGATAAACCACCTTATAGGAGAGCACTGCCAGTGATTTTAGACTCTGCATTTGCAATTATAATAAGGTTTGTACCAATTAGTGCTTATTTGATTGTACCCTGTCACATATTAAGAGGGGTGAACACTCAGTAACCCTTAGCTGTTTGTTTCTGTGTCATAGTGTCTGTGGCAGAGACTCCTGGTTGTCTTCTAACATAAGTTTCTTCTTCTTCCAAAGCAATGAAACCCCCAAAACTTAGGTGGGCACATAGCTATTCAGAAAAAGAAAAACAAAAAAGCAAACAACATTGCCCAGTCTTGCTTGAAGCCAGCTCAAGTTTAAGTCAATGAATTGTAAGCAGAAGTATCTTCTGGCAGCTTCCAGGAACCTTTCTTAAAAGCAAGGTGATCTTCTCTACATGTCCATAAGGTTAAGTCTGCCACTGTGTTGTTCAAATCCTTCTTGATTCTTAACGGATTCCATTAATGACTGAGAGGGGTGAATTAACATTTCCCACTGTAATTCTGGATGTCTGTTTTCTTCTTCTTTCAAGTTTCACCTTATAAATATCATTTATGTTTGGGGGAAAATCCTGCAAGATTTGGGTCATCTCAGTAACCACCATTTAATAGGGAAATTTCACATGATTTCCTCATTTCCATTTGCATTTATATTTATAATCCTTTTAGTGCCAAGTAGCACTCTTTAAAAAAAAAGAAATCCAATCTGACAATTCTTGACTTTTAATTAGAGCCGTTAGTCATTTATGTATACAATTTCTGATCGTTTTGTACTTACATTTCCATCTTATTTTGTACTTTCTGCTTTCTCCATCTTTCTCTCTCCCTTTTTAGATTCATTGTTTTTTCCATTTTGATTCTTCTCCTGTGCTGGTTTGTAAACCATCCTCTCCTCTATAATCCTTTTACCGTTATCCCAGATATGATGACATGCATCTTAATGTCTGGGTATATCATGTTAATTGGAATCTTTACCCTTTCCTTGGGCTATAAAAGAACCTCAGAACCCTTCGCCGTCCTACCTCTTTGAAAGCTCAGGGCTTTATTACAGTGCACTAAATACTTTATTTTCCAAATCTCAGTTTTATGCAGCCTGTCTTGATTTAGATATGCGCCCACATATCTACTACTTTCTCAGACTTCATTCCTTCCTACATCTAGGTCCTACATCTAGGAACATTTCTTTCTCCCTCAAGTACATCCTTTAGAATTTTACTTAGGGCAGAACAAAATCTCTTTTGTGTTTATTTGTCTGAAGTTGTCTTTATTTTACCGTGTATCGAATTTTATATTGACATTTGCTTTCTTTGAGAATATTGAAGATATTCCCCTATTTTCTGGTTTCCATTATTCCTTTTTAAAAACCCAGCTAAAAATGTACTGAACGCTCCTTTGAATATAATGTCTTTCCCCCAATCTGGCTGCCTCAAACAAAAATTTTTAACTGCTTGCTATGGGGAATTTAGAACATGTTCCTAAATAGAAAGGCTCATCTAGTAAACACTCTTGTGCCCCCATCCCAGCTTCAACATTTTGCCACTTTTGTGTCATTTCTCCCCACACACAGAGACACGGATGCACTTGTTTTAGGATTTTATTACACTTTTACTACAGTATTTTAGAACACATACGAAATACTAGCTCATGTCTTTTCATCTGCAAACACTTCAGTATGTACCTCTAATGGATAAGGACTTCATTAACAAAAGCACCTGCCATCATCCCAACCAGTAAAATTAACAAAACCTGAGATCTTCAAATACTCATTTTCTACTCAAACTTCCCACTTATCCCAAAGGTGCTTTTCACATTTGGTTCTTGGGACTGAGCCCTGCATTGGGCTCCCTGATCTGCAGGGAATCTGCTTCTCCCTCTCCCCGCGCTTGTGCTCTCTCTCTCTCACACACACACAAATAAATAAAATCTTTTTTTAAAAATTAGTCTCTTATGGTTTGTCTCCCTGATTTTGTCTTATTTTTACCTCCCTTCCCCTATGATCCTGTTTTATTTTCTTAAATTCCACATGAGTGAGATCATATGATAATTACCTTTCTCTGATGATCTTTCTCTCCACCCATGTCATTGCAAATGACACGATTTCATTCTTTTTGATGGCTGAGTAGTATTCCATTGTGTGAGTGTGTACATATACATATATATGTATATGTACTACATCTTCTTTATTGATTTATCTGTCCATGGACATTTCCATAGTTTGGCTATTGTGGACACTGTTGCTTTAAATGTTGATGTACAGGGACCCCTTCAGATCACTACATTTGTATCTTTGGGGTAGATACCTAGTAGTGTGATTACTGGGTCATAGGGTAGCTCTATTTTCAACTTTTTGAGGAACCTCCATACTGTTTTCCAGAGTGGCTGCACCAGCTTGCATTCCCACAACGGTGTAGGAGAGTTCCCCTTTCTCCACATCCTCACCAACATCTTTCATTTTCTGACTTGTTAATTTTAGCCATTCTGACTGGTGTGAGGTGGTATCTCATTGTGGTTTTGATTTGTATTTCCTTGATCCTGAGTGATGTTGAGAATTTTTTCATGTGCCACGTTGGCCATTTGTTTGTCTTCTTTGGAGAACTATCTGTTCAGGTCTTCTGTCCATTTCTTGATTGGATTATTTATTCTTTGGCTGTTAGGTTGGTAAGTTCTTTATAGATTTTGGATACTAGCCCTTTACCTGATAAGAAATTTTCAAACATCTTCTCCCAGCCTGTCGGTTGTCCTTTGGTTTTATTGACTGTTTCCTTTTCTGTGCAGAAGCTTTTTTATCTTGATAAAGTCCCAACAGTTCATTTTTGCCCTGGCTTCCCTTCTCTCGCCTGCCCCATTTATCCCAGCAGTTAGAGCCCCCATTTCTTAATTGTATCTCATTAATAGTGTTTTAAAAATCTAACTTGATTAGATTTTAGTTCTTTTATTTCTCCAGAAAAAGATGATTTCTAGTGTCTTCTATGCTTTTTTTGAGCCCAGGTATCTTTATAATTGTTATTCTGAACTATAGTTCTTATCTATATCCATACTGATTCGGTCCCTGGCAGTCAGTACTGCCTGTTCTCTTTTCTGAGGTGACTTTTTCCATCTTGTCATTCTTGCAGGAAGTGGTCACTTTTCTCTTTGTAGAATTACAGAATTCTTTTCTTAGCTCTCGGTTGAGTTTACAGGTGTTCAAAATGATTTAGAGCTACCTGGCTACATTCCAGGGACCAGACGAAACTCAGGTCTCCTTCTCCTCTGCCATCTTGGGATGTCTCTTATACCTTTTTTTTTTTTTAATCAGCTTTATTGAGGTTTAATGTTCATCCAATAAAATTCACCCATATTGGGTGCACAGTTTGGGGTTTTTTGTTTGTTTGTTTGTTTGGGGTTTTTTGGTGGGTGGTTAGCAAAGCAAGGTTTTATTGAGTGAGAGCAAAGTGATAGTACAAAGCTCCCGAGGAGGGAGGGGACCTGAGAGGGTTACCCTTGAGTATATCGTTTGACGAGTTCTGACAAATGAGAACATTTATGTAAATCCAACACAATGAAGATTAGAACATCTCCAGGACCCTCCAAAAACTTTTCTCTTGTCCTTTCAAGTCCTTCAGTGCTCCCCCACTCCCCTGCCCCTGGGCTCCAGCAGCCTCCATCTGCTTTCTATCACTCTGTTGACCTTTTCTAAAATTCACTATACATGCAATGACACAGATTTAGTCATTTGTATGGGCACTGTTCACTTAGCACAATGCTTTTTTTTTTTTTTTTTTTAAGATTTTATTTACTTAATAGAGCACACGTAGGCAGAGTGGTAGGCAGAGGGAGAGGGAGAAGCAGGCTCCCCACTGAGCAGGGAGCCTGATGGGGGCTCAATCCCAGGACTCTGGGATCATGACCTGGGCCGAAGGCAGACGCTTAATAGACTGAGCCACCCAGGTGCCCCTAGCATGCTTTTGAGAGTAATCCACGTTGTTTCATATACTGGTAGGTTTTTTTTTTCTATTGATAAGTAGTCTTTTATTACATAAATATGCCCCATTTTATTTATTTATCCACAGTTTGGTTGGGCATTTCATTCTTGTAGGAGTCGAACAGCCAAAGACTCAAAGGGACCCCTCTGTAGATCACTGGACCAGCTTCCCCACACCAGGTACTTCTCTTTTGTCTGGTACTCTGTTCTGCATAACCAGCCACCCCAGCCTGTCCAAACTCCATTCTCTGGATGCTCGACTCAAAGAGACAGTTGGATTCTGTTTTGGTTGCCACTTCATACACTGCAGCCTGAAACCTGCTTCCAGGTACTAATGTGGGGCAATGACAGAGGTCATCTTATTTGCATCTTATTTGAAGGGGGTCGCACACCTGCATTGCCCATTTTCCAATATTTGATAACAGTTATATTTTGCCTAGTTCTCCAGGTTTTGAAGGGAGAAGGGCAAGTCCCATAGAAGTCAATCTTTTATGGTGGAAGCCGAAGTCTCCTGCACCTTTTTGACAAGAAGAAATTAGGTGTTTATTTTCCAGTCAACTTTACTGAGGTATAATTTATATATTTTAAAATTCACCGTTGACGTCTACAGGTTGTTGGCTTTGACAGATGTACGCAACATATAATCACCACCTCTGTCTCCCCCAGAAAGTTCCTCATTCCTTTTGGCAATCAGTCTTCATCCACACCTCTCAACCTGGGCAACCACTTATCTAATCTCTGTCACTACAGAGTAATTACATGTGTCCTAACATTTCAAATATACAGAATCAGTTTCTCTTTTGTATTTGGCTTCGTTTACCAGTATCATGTCTGTAAGATGTTCTCATGCCATTGTGTGTGTTGATGTTTTGGGGTTTTTTTGTTGATACTTTCATTTCTCTTGGTTGAATATCTAGGATTGGAATTTCTGGGTCATATGTAAGTATATGTTCAGTTTTATGAGAAATTGCCAAACTATTTTCCAAAGTGATTGTACATTAATTATGATCCACATTAATATTATGATCCACATTGATTTATTTTTCAGTGTTAAATCACCCTTGCATTCTTGGGATAACCACATTTGGTCACAATGAATTATCTTTTTTACATATTCTATATATTTTATATGATAGACCATGCTTAAAAACCTTTGTATTTATGATCATGAATAATGTTGTTTTATAGTATCAATTTCTTGTAATGTCTTTTTCTGGTTATGGTATTGGGATTATACTAGCCTCATAAAAAAATTGGAAAGTAATTTCTCCTCTTAATTTTCTAGGAGAATTTCTGTAAAATCGATATTATTTCTTCCTTAAATGTTTGGTAGAATCACCCAGTTTACTTTGTGGGAAGGTTTTGCTGTTGTTGTTGTTGTTTTAGATCTTATTTATTTATTTGATAGAGAGAGAAAGATCACAAGTAGGCAGAGAGGCAGGCAGAGGGACAGGGGGAAGCAGGTTCCCCGCTGAGCAGAGAGCCCAATCTGGAGCTTGATCCCAGGACCCTGAGACCATGACCGGAGCCGAAGGCAGAGGCTTAACCCACTGAGCCACCCAGGTGTCCCTGTGGGAAGGTTTTAACTACAAATTCAGTTTCTTTCATCTATATAAGGGTATTTAGTTGATCTATTTCTTTTTAAATGATCTTTGGCATTTTATGTCTTTCAAAGAATTTCTTTTTCATCTAATTTGCCAAATTATTGATATAAACTTGTTTACAATATTCTCTTATTAGCTCTTTATATCTGTAGAATCTGTAGTGATGTCCCTCTCTTATTTCTGAAATTGGCAATTGTCATCTTTGTTTCTTTATTCCTTTTTTCTAGCAGTTAGACTTTGTATCCGTTGGAGTCATTTTATTCATGTTTCTTTTGCTTGGGATTTATTGAGCTTCTTGGATCTGGTACTCTGCCCTGCTGATGCTAGCTGCCTTGCTTTTCTGGAATTCTAGCTCTGTCTCCTCAATTCAAGGAATACATGCCTGGCTGCCCCTCCCTGTAATTCAGGGAAACCTCTTCCTGGGCAGTACTAGCTGTGACAATAATAGGGATCACCTGGTATGTTTCTGTTCTTTCATCCTCTCTGCCTGATGTCCGATGTAACCAAAAATAATAATAATAATAATAATTTCATAAATTTTGTCTGATTTTTAAATTGTTTCATATAGAAAAGTAAATCTAGTTCCTGTTACAACATCTTTGCTAGAAACCAGGCACTAACTTTTATTTTGCATCTTCTATGCGCAAACACTTCACTTATCCTTTCATTCTATTCTATAGAAGTCCTGTGCTAAAGATACTATTAACCCTTTTTACAGATAAGGAAACTATGGCTTTGACAAATTAATAAATAAAGTTATATGTCCTATTAAATAACAAAATTACTTGATCTCAGATGTATTTGACTACACAAGGATGCTACCTCCAGATAAAAGAGAGATAGGAAAGTCCATGAGTGCAAATAAATAAAATCTATTCTGTAAAATTAATTTTAATCATAACTGCTTTAATAACTGCGTTGATCTGTAGAAACTTCCCCTTTCCCTAGTAGTGATAGCAGGACACAGTGTGGGAATGACAATTTTACATTTCTAATCACTATTTTTGTTTCTTTTCTTTTCTTGTCCCTTATGGGTAGATTAGTGTCCCTTAATGGACAGATTCTCCACATTTCCAGCCACTTTGGTTATAAAAAGGCCAGTCCACTTTGAAATTCCAATCTCATATACAATTTAAACCCTTCCCTCACTAGACTCCAAGGGACCTGGAGAGGGAGGGAACAAACTGCTTTATCATTCTTCCTTCTCCAACCCTTTGGGGAGGAATGGGGAATGTGGTCTTGTTTTGTACACCTCCCCTCCCTGACTTCTCAATATCTAACCCCTCTGAGGTTGTGGGATCAAAGGGAAATAGAAGAGGCAGAGCTTTTCCTATGTAACTGGTGCTTGTGTGAACATTGCTCGTCTTTCCTTGTCCAGTGATGTTCCATGCTTTCCTGCTGTCCTCTGCTCTTAAGATGTGTTGTTTCTAGGCCACCTGGGTGGCCCAGCTAGTTAAGTGTCTGTCTTTGGCTCAGGTCATGATCTCAGGGTCCTGGGATTGAGTCTAGTGCCATCAGGCTCCCTGGTCAGCAAGGAGTCTGCTTCTCCCTCTGCCTCTCCCTGCACTGGTGTTTGTGCACCACCCCCTCTCTCCCTCTCAAAAAAAGAAACAAAGGAAGGAAGGAAGGAAGGAAGGAAGGAAGGAAATAATCATTTTCATGAGGAAGTTCCCCTTCAATGAGATCTCTAAGTCCCTTCTCCCCCTGGCCCTGCCTATGGTTCTATGCCCACTCTGGTGATATATTACCTTATTTGACCTAGAGTCTTCCATGGCTTCTGCTTCCTTACACAAGCCCTCTGCTCCTTCACGAGCCAGGAAAGTGCTGAGATTCTCTTTGGCCCTCTCAAAGGGCCAAGGGGGACTAGGATGGGTTTGGCCACCATTCCCTTGCACACTCATCACACTATGGCTCATTCCTGTCTTCCAGCCTTGGGTTTTTTCTGCAAGCCTCCCTTCTCAGCTCTCTCTCAAGATGACATGGAGTAACTAGTTTTGCTAAGAAATCCCTCACCATCATCACCCCTGTGGCAGCAAAAGGCTGGGATGGAAGCTCTTTGGTGGTTCTGGGGGTCATCAAGTCCCCCTGGGGAGTGAGCTGCCCATCTCACCTCTGTAGGCACTCCTTTCTCTTGGATGGTGTTCTTAGAACCCCACCCTGTTCACTTAAATACTGGAAGTGAGAGAATTACCTGGTGGGAGGGCTGGGAAAGGAATTACCTCCTACTGAGAGAATGAATAATGGCTTGTCCTCTTGCTCTCCCCAGTAATCTCCTTATAATAGCGTGTTTGCAGGTGGATGACTGGATGACTCTGAGTAGTAGAGCCTTTTCAGCTGAACTCAGTAAGCTCTGGGGGGATTACTAGGCCCTCATGCTGACGGTTCTTTAGACTGTGGCACCGAGTGGCTCTTGTTTTCCCATGAAGCCCCAGGCAACAGTACAAATCCTGCTTAGTAGCCTGTTCTATAACCAATAGTTCAGCTGGTCTTCTATTGCAGCTGTCCAAACTGTGATCACACAAGTCGATTTAAAGTTCACTTTACCTAATTCTGATGCCACAACAGAAAACCTTAATAAGCTCTGAAGTACACAATATGGACAGAAGCCCAAGGAAAGTCAGTATGATGTGCAAAAATGATTTAAAAAAAAATTAACTACTTTCCTACACAAAATATACACCATCTGATCCCCCCAAAAAACCCAAAAATCAAAAATCTAGAAACAATGCCTTCTTTAGGGCCCTGATCTGATTTCCAAGAAGTTGGAATGAGCATGGGGGGGAGGGAAGGTATGACAAATGAAGTGGAAAAAGAGAAGGGGGATGAGGTGGGGAAGGAGACTGAGAACACAGTAAAACACTTCTTGCTTTCATTCTCGGCTCCCATGGACACAGCCCAGAAGGAGTACTGCGGGCCCCACTAGGGGACAGCTGGAAGCTGGCAGGCTTCCTTAACTCGCAGAGCTATTTAGAGCTCTGGGATTGGTGCCCACGTCCAGGGAGTTAGCATTCCTGCCCAGGGGAGGTGGCACAGGAGAGAGTTTCAAGTGTATTCAACAATCTTCCCCACAGCCTCTCCCCGCCCCCCACTCCAAGACCAAACTCCAAGATTTCCTGAAGAAAAACAAGCTCATTAACCCAGACTCAGCCTGACATAGCAAAAGATACAAGCAGCATTCACATGGTGAGAACTCTGGCTTTGTAGGTAAGTGCTACTCACCTGTCCTTTAGTTAAAGTTTAGTCTAAACTTTAGACTATAAAGTAAGCTGTCTTAAAATGTCTTTTCTGGTCTTGACCTTATCCTCCCTTTCAACACTAAGCTTTTTCCTGAATTATTATCATCAAAGTTCCATCTAGAGCAATCCATTTGTATCCTGGGCATATATTGTGATCTTAGCTCTGAAGTAAGTATGGTGAACTCAAAGAAGAGGAAGGTGTGCCCTGCCTATGCATGTGATAGGGTTCTCAGGAGGAAGAAGCCAGTGTGGCTTGGTCATCAGGGTACGAGAAGGGTAGAGACGACCAGAGCTCTGAGAAAATGGGTGGGGACATCCAACCCAAGTATTCTCTCCACTGCTGCCCAGACTTCTGGTCTAGGATGCCTGCACTGTTCTGTGACTGGGAGAGTCCTACTCTTCAGATCTGGTGTGTTATTATTAGACTCCACAGTCACAAATCTGAAAGCATCTTAGGAGCGGGAACTATGACTCAGTCATCACTACCTTCAGCACTTAGCATAGCACCTGGCACCTGGTAGACTAGAGGCTGCGTGGACCCATTCATATGTGAATGAGTGAACCAAAAGGGGTCCCAGAGAATGGCTCTGCCCTACGTCCCACATCCTCTCCAGACCCTTCAGCAGACTTTTTGGAAGCTCTTGAAGAATAGTGGAAGAGACTCTCTTATTGGGTGAATAATGCTTTATGTAAAGTGTTTCTCTGTTTTTTTTTTCCCAAAGAGGTGTTTGTATGCTCTGTCTTCATGGCAATCTGACTGGGGCTGTGTGGGGAGCCTATCATCCATCACTATTTTATTGGCAAGGACACTGAGCCTCAGAGAACAATTTTCCCTTCCATCTTCTGTGTCATTCTAGGAATTCATTAGTATGGGGCAAAAGTTCCCAATGGTATGACTGGGCAGCTGCCGTTTCAGAAACACACAGGATTCAAACCTCGAAACCTGATTAAAAGCCAGGGGTCAGGGTGTCTCCCTCACCCCCCATCCCTGCCTTGCTCTATCAGGTTCGTCGTGGGGCCTGTCAGAATCCTGTATGATTGTCTCTAGACCATGAAGAGGATGGAGAGGCACATGGTCACGGGTCCTGTGTATAAGCACTTCGATTTGGAGAGGAAGAATGCCAGGCGGGCTGAAGCCAGACTCCGCCAAAGACTGCACACACTGGAGTACATCTGCCTGTACCAGATGAAGCTGCTGACCTGGGAGCAGAGACAGCTCCAGAAAGAACTGCAGCGGTTGCAACAAGGTAAGGCCTCGGGGATGGGGGAGAGGCAGGGCAGGGCGGCAGGCCACTGCCTGACTGAGGCCAGAGTGACACCCCCTCCTCAGGACAAGGGCTCTTTCAGAGACCTGGATCCCAAGGAAACAAGAACTGAACCCGGACCTGGATTTTAGGCTGCCTGCCCTCCTGCCTCTGCCCTCCTGCCTCCCTCTCTCCCTGGAGTGCACAGTCCCCGAGAGCAGCTCATCAGAAAGCCTTTTTCAGCTAATACTTCTCTGGCTTCCAGTCACTTCAGTGTTTCAAGTGAGCTCTCTCTTACTAAGTCCTTTGTTTTCTTCGTATTTTATTTTTCATTCTGCTTTCTTCTCACTATGTCTGAGTTGGTGTGGTTTCATCTCTGCACCTGGTCAACAGCCATTGATTGAGCAATGGTTCAGTGTGCAAGTCACGTTATGAAGGGGAAGTCAAAAAAAAGTAAACAAAACCCCCGGGCCTAGTGACCACAGAACAATATCCTCTGTGTGGAGAGCGGCCCTCTGATGGGGCTGAGCAGGGGGCATTTGGCTGTTTTTGGCGCTCACCGATGAGACCGACTCTGATACAAACTGCTCAGCCTCCTTGTACTTTCATGTGTGTCCATACGAGAGCCTGCAGGGCTTGCTTAGATGAGAAAATTTCAAAGAAGTAATTGTGGCATATCGGACTGTGTTTTCTTTGACTCTGTAAGTCAAAGGGCCAATATTTCTGTTGTTTTCCCAAAGAGGCTTCTTTATCCATAAGCCATGTGCTCATAGCCTTTACCACAATGCTCTTCCCTAGAACCCCCTGTCTCCAAAGAATAACCCTTTCCAAATGTATATATCACTTAGAAGACTATCCAGTTAACAGGTATAAGTAGTAAAGTAGTGATAATAAGAACAATGGAACTAACCTCAAAAACTAGTTTCTAGTTAGTAGCTACTGATCATCACAGAGCCAAGGGCTACACGTGGTGTCCGGAATCTCAGATCCTCCAGTGCTGTCTATACCATTCAATAAAAACTGGGAAAGAAAACTCTCCCTACTCAATGACCCCATTAAAACATGGCGGCTAAGAACACGGACTCCAGACCCAGACTGTCAGGGTTGAAATCCTGACTCCTGTTTACCAGCTGTGAGGCCTTGGGGGGCTTACTGGACCTGTCTGTGCCTCACTTTCTTCCAATGTAACATGGAAATGATATTCCCCACCCCGTGAAGTTAGTTGAGGATTCAGCAAGCACTTAGGACCTAAACAAGAAGTAAGTTTACATAAGTGTTTACTCTTATCACTTAAGCGATTGATCGAGCCATCAAGAAAAGATGGTTTCAGGATTAAAACTTTCCTACTGCTTTGTTAAAACTGCTATAATTGTATGCTTTGCAGAAATGAAATCCATCATTAAAATAATTTGATTTTTATATGACTTCAAAATTCAGCATAGAAAGGATCCACCCGAGTTCTGCAAAACTATAGCCCCTTCTCACTAAAAGCAGGTGCTGGCACTCAGAAGTTCTGAAAATGCTAGAGCAAGCTCCAGAGGAAATCCAGGTGTCATGATTCAGTGTCGACTTGTTTAGGTCTACACAGCTAATACATGGACATAAGAACAAAGAGTGATGTCCAAACAGCTGGCCTGGGAATTATTTCTAACCTGCAGCTTTGGGCCTAAGAGAGGACTCTGAGCAAGTAGCTGAACTTCTCTGCTTTCCATTTCCCTGTCTATAATAAATGGTTAAAACAAACGGGAATGAGAGCTCACAGACTGGAAAAGAACCTTAAAAGCCATCTGGTTGAATCCCACTTCTACTCTCAAAAAGACACAGAAGACCATATATCTACTTTCACAGAAGGGGGCAGGGAAGGTATGCAGAAGGCCAGGCTGAGACAGGTGGTGGTCCTGGCTGAGTAGTGTCTGCCTGAGGGACAGGTGGCGCAGGAAGAGTCTGGACCAGGAGGCAAAAAACTGATTCAGGGGCCTCGGCCTCTATGTCCTTTGGAAAGTCATATTCTTTCTAAGCCTCGAATTTCTTGACAGTAAAATTAAGGGAAAGGGGGAAAATTAAGGAAAAGGGGAAGAAATAATATGTATTATGTCTTGGTATTTATCAGGCACTGTACTAGGCAACATTTTCCCATGATTCATTTACTGAAATTGTAACTGAGATTCAGCCACATGCCAGTTGGTAGATTGTCCGAAATGCATAACCCCTGTCCTCATCTTAGAGATGTCCTCACCGTAGAGATTTGGATCAGCAGGTTGGGAATTGAGCTCAAAAACCCACATTTTAACTGAGGTAATACTGAGACAGATTATTATGGGACATTATAGCTACTCCGATAGATGCAGGAACATAAACATGAGAAAACACGGTCTGTGTCTTCTAGATGCTCATGTTTAAATTGGAAGGTATCTGTGCTTTTGAAAAATTATAATAGAAAATGCTAATTGCTAAATTAGAGTTGTTTACAAAAGAGGGCAGGGATATAAGAAGATTCCTATGGGCCCCAGGTAAGATCTTCCAGGAGAGGCACTGTGTGGGCAGAATCTTAGAGGAGAATGCAGGGGGCAGGGGGGAGGAGTGCAGTTTGTCATGAGGACACATGGAATGAGGTCACTCCTGGCAGAAGGAACAGTATGTACAAAGGTGCATGCACGAGCATAAGTTGCTTCAGACAGCCCAGTACTGAGGAGGGTAAGGGGTGAGGAGAAGGTGAGGCACAATGTGGAGGCAAAGTGGGGGGGAGGCGGGGCCTTGATCATGAAGGGTTTTGTAGGTCATGCAAAAGAGTTTAGGTTTCACCCTATAGGGTCTGGGAGTAGGGAGATGGCATGTTCACTCTGGCGGCAATGTTGAAGAAAATTCCTAAAGTTCAGACCTAAACTAGGGAATTGGCCAAGGAAATAAAAATTAGTATTTTAAGATATTTAGAAAGTAGAATTGTCAGAACTTTGTGATTAATGATATATCCGGGGGAAATAAAACCAGAGTCAAGAGTGTATTGCCCGGTACAGAGGAGGCATTCAAGCATCCTTGTTGAGTTGGAGAGTTGGATGGCTACAGGTACACACACCTTCACAAGGGAACATGGGAGAAAGATCACGTTTCAGAGGAAAATTATGTTCATTTCCGAGCCTGCTGACTCAACAAGTCTAGACTTCAGAAGACTGGCCTATCTGGAAGAGGTATCTTAGAATCTCTCAATTTATAGCAAACAGTTGAAGGTCTTACATGGATGAGACATACACACACACACACACACAGACTCAAGGAACTAACGGAGGAAAAAGGGCTCACCAAAGATGGTCTTTTGTCTTGACTGTCTCGCAAAGAAGTGACGAGATGAAATGATACTAGGAGGTGAATGTGATTTCTAGTCCCCCTATCTGGTCATATTCCCTCTGCCTGCTGCCTGCTAACCCCAGTGCAGATCCGGGGAGCTCACTCCCAAGCCAGTGCAGGACTTTCACACCCAAGTGACCCATTCATGAGGTGTCTTGAAAACTAAGTAGGTCCTCAACAGCAGCCATGACTACAAGATGCTGAAACATTTACTCAAAGAGTGAAAAACCCACTTCATCCTAGCCGGCAGTTGCAACTCATGGTTGAGACCAGTAGGACGGAACATAATTGAGGTAAAGGAAACAATAGGGCACCACCTCTGTGTATCGCTCACACCCAGTTATTTTGTCTTGAAAACACCATGTTTGCCAAATACAACATTCAAACAAAACCTCCATGGGCCTCCAGCCAGTTTAAACCTCTGATCTCAGTGTTTCTAAATCCTTGTTAACATGGTCTAGGTCAACCCTGAGGAACTGCTGTGAGTCCTTCTGCCTCCATCGAGCATGCCAAATCAGCCTGCTGCGGTCTGAGTGTGTTCACGTGTTGGTTCTCTGCCCAGAAAACCCATGGGTGATCCAGCATCCTTTCCCTTCTCTGACTAGATTAGTTTTGGGGACTTCCATAAGAGAGAACCACGAACTAGGTGGCTTATTTTTTGCCCTACAGTTCTGGAGGCTACAAGTCTAAGATCAAGGTGTGTGGATCGTTGATTTGTTCTGAGGCTGTGAGGGAAGAACTACCTTCAGGCCTCTCTCAGAGTGTCAATGGCTATCTTTTCCCTACCTTCCTTCACGTTGTCTCCCCTCTGTCTGTGTCTCTGTGTCCAAATTTCCTGTTTTTTTTTTTAATAAGGACACTACTCATGGATTAGGGCTCCCCCTAACGACCTCCTCCTAACTTGCCTATCTCTGTAAAGGCCCTATCTCCAATTAAGGTCACATTCTGAGATGCTATGGGGTGAAGACTTCAACATATGTCATTTGGGGAAGACAGAATTCAACCCATAACACTTATTCATTAACTCAAAGCAGATATTATCAAGAAAAAGCTCTCCTCTTATTTGGGGAATGGAATTCAGAAGAAACCAAAAGATGTTCTTCCACCCTCATCAACAAGAGGACAGAAGCACCGAGTTCCACAGGTTAATAAAGTTAGGTAAGAAAATGCTTACTAAACTCTTTGAGACACCATTGAATTCCTCTTCCCAACTGACCACCCTATGTCATCCTCTCCCTGAGAAAATGCTGCCTTTCCTCCTGAAGCAATGAAATACTTCCCGCTATCGACACCACCCCCTTCTCAACCACCATCACCTCAGCTGACACCACACTGAAAGGGAACATGGTCTAACACCTGGGAAATTCAAAATATGGGCCTTTTTATTGGTTTTCAGAGATTTTTCTTCTTTTTACTCTTTCCCCAGAGCACTGGTCACCAACACGACCCAGGAAATACATAAAACCAAATCCCAGATGCCTCGTTTCCATCACACTGCCCTAAAGGACTCCATGAAAAGCAAAGAAGAGTCACTATCTCAAAATTACAGAGCTTCCCACTTTACAGCAGAGAAGCCACGAGCCCGTGAGAAAGATTGTCAAAGCCCCCCAAAGGGCAAAGACTCCAACAAGGGCATCTCTGTTCTGTGTCAAGATCAAGATGTCTCCATCAACACCCTAGACCAAGGCCCTGGTTCCAGCCCAGCTGGTGAGAGTGGAAAAGCACACATTGACGAGGCCGGATCAAAGGATGCCAGCCTACAGCCAGACCCCAACACTGGCGGACAAAGTCCTCTGAATCCCAGGGAATGCACAGGGTATTTGAAAGACGAGTCTGTAACACCTACCTTCTTAGAGCTGTTTGTGAAGGTCAGAAATGCCCACTACCTCCGACACAGGGTTCCACCCGAGTCTGAGAAACTGCTTAGTATTGGGGAGATATTCGGCCACAAGGAATCCTTCCAGCCCAGAGGAGGACAGGAGTGTGAGAACAGGGCAGGCTCCTTTCGTCTCTAACCATCTAGCATAACCTCACAAGAACATCTATCGTACTCACTACAGAGATGTGTGCCTCACGTAACTGCAGTAATTAAGATATATAATACACATGTCAATATATATTATATATATATAATATTATATATATATTGTCTGTCTGTTTTAAACCCTCAGGTTTTTCTTTTTTTTTTTTCCTTTTATGGGGATATAATCTTTCACTGAATGAGCAATACAAGTATACGAAAAATGAGGGGAGAGATGAATCTTCTGAAAACTCTTTAAGGGGTGCGCACATGTTGCTGATGTCAGCGAAGCTAGGAAACGACACTGACACTGACGACTAGACTTTTCCTGAAAGGAAAATACCACGGGTCCTGCTTACGTTCCGCCCCCTTTTACTATAGGAGGTTCTAATGGCGCCACCTGCTGGCAAAAGGACGTAGCTCTTCTGTCTCAGTTCGCCTGCAACACAGTGGGAACAGGAACGTGGTTGGAAACAAGTATCCTCATAGATTCCATAAAACCTGCTCGCCCACCAAAGTCGTTCTTCCGTTTCCTTCATCCCTCCCCCCCTCCCTCCATCCCTCCTTTCCTTCCTTCCCAGGGGGCTCCACTTTAGTTTCCTCATTCCTGCTTTCCACCTGCTCATATCACACTTTTTGGATCCTAATAAAAGAAAAATAAACAATTTCTTCTTTTTATTTTAAAGATCCTATTTATTTATCTTTTTGATAGAGAGATCACATGTAGGTAAAGAGGCAGGAAGAGAGAGAGGGGGAATCAGGCTCCCTGCTGAGCAGAGAGCCCAGTGTGGGACTCGATCCCAGGACCCTGAGATCATGACCGGAGCCGAAGGCAGAGTCTTAACCCACCAAGCCACCCAGGCATTCCAAACAATTTCATCATTTCCTCTAACATAACCCTCCAAGAAGCAAAGCAACTGAGGAAGGCAGGCTGGGGCAACCAAACTGTTTCATGGACAATTTATTCGCCCTGGCCCATGACCGCCGGGCTAACAGGAACAGGGTCCCCCACCATAGAGAAGCTGCTGCAGACTGCCCCAGCCTTTTATTATATGTCCTTCCTCCTTGTCTGCCATTTAAACTGCATCTGTCTCCATTACAATCACACACCAAGGATGAGTTTCCAAAATGATTTGTCCCACTTCTCCAGGGGCCTTTTCTCTGGGCCACCCCTGGAGGTTGCGACCATCACTAAGGCAGCAGGGAGCGTGGCCTCAGCATGGACCCGCGCTCCACACATGCCACCAACCCCCCCACACCACATACACCCCAGTCTTATGAACTTGAGAAATAATCATTCAGCAGGTCCTTGTCCGTATTACGCTTGTGTCTTCATACATCAGACAGGCCCAGATCGGCCTGTGCTCCCTACTCCAACATTTTATACACTCTATCTCAAACGACATGGCCCCCCCTTGCCACAAAACTGTGGGTTTACAAAACTAGCCACACAGATTTCATATTCTCATCATTGAGTCCAATAGATTTTCCTTCTTTGATACAATAGACGCGATACTTTCCTTGGCACAGCTCAACACAGTCAAGCGGAAAGCTGCTGTGGGGGACTTGGCTGGCCTAACTCAATACTTTCTAAAGGACAGTTCGAAGCCCTGGTCTTCACACGGCATTCAGAACTCCAGGATGGAATGCAGCCAGTCAGCTTAACGTCATTCATTCCTACTCTGCTCTCACCTGGGGATAAGTGTGCTCCCCAAAAGACACTGGGCAGTGTCCATAGAGAATTTTGGTTGTCACAAGCCAGGTAAGGAGATGAAAAGACCCCAATCTATATACCACTGCATTACATCTTGACAAAAAGCCTCCAAAGTGTAGGAAATTGGTGAGATAGTAGTCTCCACTTTGCAGAAAAGAAAATTGAGGTTCATGATAAGCAAAATGACTGTCCCCATACCGCAATGTGAATGAGGAGCAAAGATGTATTAAGGAGAATGTCTTCTCCATTTACCCTAGGAAGGGAAAGAGGACTTTCACCTTATTACCTGAAACCCTCCAGCTGTCAGGGAATCTGTGTTTCACCTGGAGACAGAGGGATCTGGAAACTCTGAGGTGGTCAGTCACTCAGCTTCCCATCCAGAGTCCCAAGGTTGTACAGGCTGCTGCGAGGGACCCCAAAGATTCCAACAACCCTCAGTGATTGGGTAAGGTGCTTCCAGTAACTCCAGAACAACAGCCCCTCTGAGGGTGAAGGCAAGGCAGAGGGAGGAGAACCTGGAGGACTTGGCCCGCACGCCAAGAACTTTGGACAGAGGATCCTCCATCCCAACCAAGCAGAAGTCAACAGCCTACACCACCAACCCCAGCAGCACAGCAGGAGCTGCCGTGGAACAACGAGAAGCCAGAGACGTGGGACCCCAGCCTGAGCCCAGCCCTGCATAGATGTTTGGACCTGGAGGGCAGGAGGAGGGAGATCGGGAGCCCAAGCTTCACTGGGGTGGGGAAGAAGGGCTTTAAACTGGACAGGAACCCTGCATAATAATACCAGATGCAGTTGAAGAACATCTACCAGAAATAAAACTGGTAAAACAGAAGGGACCAGAAGCTGTGGGCTCAGACTGAGAGAGTATTAAGCCAAGTTGGTGGCAGTTCCTCGGAGAAAAGCCTCCATCCTGTGGTTACATCTCACGGAGCTGGCGTTTCTCAGTCGGATCTATGTGAAGCAGCGTCGTGCTGGGAAACATCCCGTACGAGGAATCCGGGTGCTGATTATACATCCTGTCTCAGAGGCGGCTGCGGCCCACCTGAGATTTATAGGAGAAATGAAAGCAAAGGTAGGTAAAACTTGGGTCTTGAAGGAGAAGGAGATTCATAAAATTGGGGTTAAAAAGGAAGGCATTTAACATGTATAGGAAGAGAGTGAAAAGCTACGGATAGGAGACCAGCAAGCTAGGGCTCCCCTAGGAATTACTGGCAACTTGAAGACATGGGATCTCATGGTCCCAACTCTGTCCCTTACTAAGCCAACTGGGACCCTCATAAGTGGAAAAGCTGACAGAGCTGAGCCTTGCTGCCCACAGAGCCCCTGTCCTTGGGCAGAAGGTAGCTACTGGTGTCACATATACATGGAACACCATTCAGCCGTCAAAAAGAATGAAATCTTGCCATCTGCAGTGATGCGGATGGAGCCAGAGGGTATTTATGCTGAGCGAAATAAGTTAGTCAGAGAAAGACAAATACCAACCACATGATATCACTTCTATGTGGAATTTAAGAAACAAAACGGATCAACATAGGGGAAGGGAAGAAAAAATAAAATAAGATGAAAACAGAGGGACACCTGGGTGGCTCAGTGGGTTAAAGTCTCTGCCTTCAGCTCAGGTCATGATCCCAGAGTCCTGGGATCAAGCCCCAGCTCGGGCTCTCTGCTCAGCGGGGAGCCTGCTTCCCCCTCTCTCTGCCTGCCTCTCTGCCTACTTGTGATCTTTGTCTGTCAAATAAATAAATAAAACCTTTAAAAAAAGAGATGGAAATAGAGAAGGAGGCAAACCATAAGAGATTCTTAATCATAGGCTGTTGTCAGAGGGGAGAAGTTTGGGGGGATGGGTAACTGGGGGATGGGCATTAAAGAAGGCACGTGATATAACGGGCACGGGGTGTGATATAAGACTGATGAATCATAAATTCTACCCCTGAAACTAATAACTCACTATATGTTAACTACATTGAATTTAATAATAATAAAAAAATAATAAGTTTGGGGAAACACGGGTTAAATAGGAAAACTAATCTCTCTCCTGGGGACTCTCTAAATGTTTAATACACTAAGTTTATGACGAATGTCTGGGGAGAAATTATGTCATGCTGAATTCCCCTAAATGATGTGACCATGACATTTTTGCACAGGAATCATCTTCAGAAGCTATGATAATTCACTAATCATACACCTTAGAAACACTGTCTTGGAATAAAAACTAGAGTAGGAAAAGGTTTTTATTTTTTTCCTCATGTAGGTCAAATAGTCAGAAAAGATCTTACAAATTCCAGATGGCAATAGCAGGAAGACACTTTTCATAGAGAATATTTTCCTCATTTTCCTATTAAGGGTTCCCACATGCCCCCCCCCCCCACCACCCATTCCCCACACATGACAACAGCCTCATTCAAAAATTTTCTCAGGGCAAATTGACAAAAATGGTAAAAGGTGAGGTAATGTTTGTGGCTCTTTCAGCCACTTTAAATAGGTTACATGGGCTGGGAGGTAATCTGTGCCTCATCTCACAGAAGAGAAATCTGCATTCAGAAGTCCAGACGGATCCTACAGAGGCAATAAATACAGAGCTGGGATCAAGCCTACTTCTGTCTACCTCCAAAGCCCCTCCTTGCCCCACATCACACACCCTGCTTACTTTCATCCGAAAAGTTCAACAACAGCAAAAATTGCCAACGCCAAGCACTGGGCAAAGGGCTCCAGCGCGGGCTCTCATCTCAAGGGGTTTGCTATTGAGGGGAAGAAACAGAGCCAAGGATGAACTCAGTTCAAGTTGACGTTGTAGGGGCGCCTGGGGATGCAGTTGATTGAACGTCCAACTTTCTTGGTTTTAGCTTGGGTTGTGATCACAGGTCGTGGGATCAAGCCCCATGTTCAGCATGGAGTCTGGTTAAGTTTCTCTCTCCCTCTCCCTCTGCTCCTCTCCACCCCTCTCTAAAGTAAATCAATAAAATTAAATTAAAGGCTGTCTATTCTCTAACATCTATTCTACCCCAAACGGTCAAATAAAACTAATCCCAGTAATTCTATTCCACCTTCCAGGAACTCATTCAGGAAAGGGCATGTGCCTCAGCGGTTGACAAGCAGACATGAGAAGTCAACCAAGGGCTCCAGGGCAGGGCTTCCCATTCCCAAGAAATCAACACAGAGAAAATGGTTGCAGTCATCTTTTAGACACTGTCCTATCTACCTGCGCTTCCCTGACCTGTAATAATCCTGCTGCAGACTGAGGAGGAAGCCCGGGCAGTGAGGAGCTGGAGGCAGAGCTGGAGAAGTAGGTAGAGGGGAGGTCATTAACGGCTTTGTGTTTGGGGTGACTAGGTAAACTACCCTCCAACCTGGAGCGCTTCTGAGAACAAGAGGGGATGCTACTAATGCATATGTTGAGTTAACAGACACAAAATGGACAGATCTTCTTACATCCCATGCTAAAGAGTATGGGCTTTGCCTGAGTCCCCCCACTTCACGACTTTGAAGGAGAGAAATGCTGTAGCCCATCAGCAGCTTAGATACACCTTTCTGGCCACAGTGGCAAGAAGAGGTTCACAGGACAGGACGAGAACTGGGATAAAACTGGAGGCATGGTCCATATGAGAGAGGTTAAAGAACTGGCTGAGCCAAGGTTGTAGAGATGAAGAGGATGCAAAATGTTTAGGAGGAAAAGAGGAGAACCTGGTGGCTGAGTAGGTGTGCGGGGAGGAAGCGAGACAGGACTGAGATGGACACCAGTTTCTGGCTTGGACATATACACGAAAGGTGGTGCCACCTGGGTGCCTGGGTGGCTCAGTTGGTTAAGCGACTGCCTTCAGCTCAGGTCATAATCCTGGAGTCCTGGGATCAAGTCCCACATTGGGCTCCCTGCTCGGCAGGGATATGCTTCTCCCTCTGACCCTCTCCCCTCTCATGCTCTCTCTCATTTTCTCTCTCAGGTAAATAAAATCTTTTTTAAAGAATTAAGTTTAAAAAAAAAAAAAAAAAAGATGGTGCGACTTCCCAGGACTGGGGCAGCACAAAGGGTACAGACCTCACCTCACCCTGGGAAAAGCCCAGGTGACCAATATCTGAAGCCCGGGGGAGACTGAGCTCAGCTGGACTCACTGAATATGCTTATGGGTGAGAGGGCATCTTGATGGGAATTGTTGGTAGGAAATTAGGGGTGGAGGGGATTGTTTATTCTGGCAAATTTTAAGAAAGAGAGAAAAATTTGAGGGAAGAGAATCCCTCATCTATCAGACCATCAACAAGAAAAGATTGAGTAACATACTGCCATGAGTCCGTGGCCCAGGACACATCAAGGAGACAAAGCCTGGCCCCGTGCCTGGATTTTAGATCACAGCAATGCTGTGGCTCCCGCCCAATCGTTCTCTTTCTCCCAAGAAGCCACCTCTCTCCCTCATTCTCCCTCCTTGTGATCTTACCAGTGTTAATACAACTAGGGGGACTGACATTTAGGAAGCATTCCAACATCCAGCCAAAATAATAGATGCAAGGGGGTGGTTGCTGTCCAGGGGACGAAACACCCCTTGCCCTATTGCTTGAGAATTCAGTAATTCATTCATCTAACAAAGATCCCTCCTGAGCGCCATGATGTTAGGTCCATCCCTTCCTTACAAAAGAAGAGGACACCAGGCATGGTCAGTGCGTGCACCGCCGACTTCCAGGCCATTTGTCGATGCCTATGAATCTAATCCAATAAAGACATCAGATGGGGGACTGTTTGTCCGGAAAACACACCACTCTCTCTCTCCTCCCAAAATTTCCCTTCCAAATCCATGACCTCGCCGCATACCTTACGAGAGCCAAAAAGAGCAAAATATGAAGACGCTAACTGATGTGAGCCATGAGTAGGACCACAATAAAATAACACACAGGTTTTGCAGGCTAACAGTGAGTTCTTTCTTATTATAGAACATTTTTGAGTTCTGAGTCTAAGACGACCTTCCCTCTTGCTGGACCCCATCTTCGGTGCCTTCAAACCCACAGCGTCTATTCCAAACAGCTAGAGCTGGTGGTGTTCAAAGTCAGAACAGCTTTAGGATGACTTCAAAAGTAGTTCACCTCTTTAAAAAAAAAAAAAAAAAAAAAAAAAAAGGAAAAAAGTAGTTCACCTCTTAAGGGAAAAGCACTTGCAGCTGATCAGAGCTCTCCTCATTTGGCATTCATTCCATGTGTATTTATTGTCTACTCGATATAAAGTTCCTGTCCCAGGTGTTGGGAACGCAGAAAGCACGCATATATAACCCTCCCTCTTGGAGCATTTTTACTTTATCAGGGGAGCCAAACAATAAGAAAATAATTATTCAATTAATTTTTGAATCGCAATAATGAGTGCTACCACCTTCCAAGGGCTGAGAAAGCCTAGAACAGAGAGTCTGACCTCGTCTGAAGAGACAGGGAGGCATGCCAGAGGGCCACCGGTTAAGCAGAGACCTGAGGGCAAAGGAGACGTCAGCAAGGTGAAAGGGGAGGGGTGAGGTGAGCTTCTGGCAGGAAGACGGGCCTGAGCGGAGGTCCTTAGACGAGAGGAAGCCCAGGGCTCGGGGGTCCTGAAGGAGGAGGGGTGTGGCTGGAGCTGAGAGAGAAGAGGCAGAGAAAGGCCCAGGAAGGCCTGTAGAAGAGGCAGGGGCTTTGCTACTAAGAGTTTTCAGTTGAACAGTGTTCACAAAACTTACAGCTGATCCTTGAACAGCACAGGTTTGAACTGCCTGGGTTCCCTGACAAGGGGATTTTCTTAAAAAAAAAAAATACTATAAATGGATTTTCTCTTCCTTATGATATTCTTAACATTTTCTTTTCTCTAGCTTACTTTATTGTAAGAATGCAGTATATAATACACAGAACATACCAAATATGTGTTCATCGCATGTTTCGGTTACGGGTAGGGCTTTCTGTCCGCCGTAGGTATTGGAAGTCACGTTGTGGGGGAGTCCAAAGTTACAGATTTTCGACAGCTCGGGGCAAGATGGGGGTCGGTCGATGCCCCTAACCACGTATTATTTGTTCAAGGGTCAATGGTACTCCTGGGGGGTTGATATCATTGTTTCAAAGGCCTGCAATAGTGCTGTGATGTTGGTGAGTGGACCAGGAGACTCTGCAGCTTTCCCTGGAACAGGCACAAGAGGAGGAGGAGGAGGAGGAATGTGTGTGGCTCAAACCTACCAAGCCGAGGGAGGCTGTGGCACTCTTCGTGGACACTGAACAACCTTACAAGTCCCTTATTCTTCTATTTGTTATTCCTCCAGGGACTGCATGACCTGAAAAGGAAGCCAGAGGAAGGAAGTAGGATGCACCGATGAGCAGTGTCCTTGCAAATTATTTCAATGAAACAAAGTTCCATTACATCAATCTCCTTCCTGAGGCTTTATGGAGTTTAAAACTTAGCACGCCCTGTGTCAACCCAAGATCCAAGTCCCCAGTCTCCTGGGACTTGAACAGGGGTTGGTAAGACATGGATCTGAACAGAATCCTCAACCACAGTAATTCAACATGTGTTCTAGACATCGTTTGGCACAGAATTATTCTTCATCTAGTTTTCCTAATAAAACTGGAGACCAGACACATCCAAACCCGGGTTAGACAGACAACAAAGGGCTAAGCCTCATGCCCACTAGAGCAGCTCATCTGCACCTCTCACACAAACTCAAACACTGATGCGAGTACAACAAACATATGCGCAAGCGTGTACATTTATACATATGGAAATGGGCACATGAATATTCATTACCATATTTCATCTGACCCGGGATACCATATTTTATGACACGCACCATTATTTTCTAGTAAGAAAGAAAAACATGCTGCCAATTAAACTGACATGCTGTCGACTAGAAGATGCATCACAATTTCAAAGAAGTTGAAATATGAAAATGTAAATTTTAGAACAGAAGAAACAAGGTTATCTGAGGGTGTATACTGTGTGCGTGGCACACACCTACTTTTTCTCATGTCTGTCACCTGCAAACAACCAAACATCACGGTAGAATCCAGTAAGGGCTGATAGTCTCCTGGTGCTCAAATCATAAGAAATCAGGAAAAGAGCACATTAGCTACACACTTAGATTATGCTGAAATCCCTTTATTCCTGCTGAAGTCCCAGGGGACACATGAAGCTTTTCCGTACTGATCTCCCTTCCCATCACCGCTAGAACACCTGCCCTGTACGCCGCCATCCGAAACTCAATACAGAAAGCCTCGTTTTCACCTGTCACCGTTTCTGTATTTCAGTGGAGTTTCAGGATAAAGGTCCCTTTAGTGTGTGTGTGAGAGAGGGGGTCGCTGGGGACCAGGATTTCTATCTACCATCCCCCACCCCCGCCCCAGCTTCCGCAAGCACGACCATTATACCCATGCTCTTGACTTACTCTCCCAGTGCTCTAAAATGCAAAATGTGAGCATTCCCAATAGGATGCTTATTAGTATTCCCGGCAATTTCCAAAAGGAGAGAAAGCCTCATAAGAAAATCAGTGTATGGGGGCACCTGGGTGACTTGGTGGGTTAAGCCTCTGCCTTCGGCTCAGGTCATGATCCCAGGGTCCTCTCTACTCAGCGGGGAGCCTGCTTCCTCCTCTCTCTCTCTGCCTGCCTCTCTCTGCCTACTTGTGATCTGTCTCAAATAAACAACAACAACAAAAAAATCTTTAAAAAGTAAGAAAGAAAGAAAATCAGTGTATGATCTCAAACTCGCATAGCACTCACCCTGTGCCCGATGGGGGCCTGGGGCTGCTCCCAGGGAGCCTGTGGCAGGGGACAGACACACCAACACTTAAGCTGGATGCACCGTTGTGTTCTCACGTGACACAGGAAAGCCTTGGCAAGTACGTTCTTTTTTCATGGGCCGTAATACAGCTGCTTTTGGATGACAGTGTTAAGAAGGTTTCTGAGGTCCTAGCGGTTACCAACGCCATCTGTACTGCCAGAACGTGTCACTGGGAAGAAATTCACAAAATGCACAGCTAAGCAGAGAGAGGTAAGTCACTCACGAACAACTTGCCATATTTGGGTGGTTTAGCCCAGGTCATAAAGGCCTCATTTTTATTTAATCATTTTGTGGTTGAATCATGTATGTTAACTGTAGATTTTTACAAAATACAAAAAAAAAAAAAAAATGTTTACTGCGGTGGGGGGGGCGGTGCTGGGAGGGTATTAAGTTACATACCCAGCCACCAGGAAGAGGCAACACTGTTAACATAGTAGCATATTTCTTTCCAAATTTTTTTTCTAAGCATTGTCAGAAAGGAGAAAATTACAACAACAATAAAAATGCAGAGAAGCCAGCTACCTTCTGGTTTCTGTTCAAGGATGGACAACAGGTCCCAAGGTGTAGCCACAGGTCATTCTGGCCACAAGATGCTCTCAAAAAAGTATCTGTGTTTAAGTGCATTTGGGATACACCTGTGTCCTGGGGCCAGGGAGGGACCGCGGTGCCTCTATTAGCATAACAAAGACCTTGGGAGGTTCCACAGTAAACAAACAAATTCCTGCGGAAATTCTCCTTTTTCTCCCTTTCCGGCTTCTTCCCTTGCTCCTACCCCCCCTTTCCCCCCTCTCCGCTCTCCATCCTCTGTCCTGCTCACTTGCTTTTACTACCAACTAGCGTCCGGCGGCAGAGTCACATCCCGATGGAACACACCTGGGAAATAGTTCCTCCGTGGACCTTCCCCATTCCCACATTTATAGTCTTCCCAGAGCCAAGCAGGCCTAGCTCCTAAGACAGAACTGCTAAGATGCTGGCAGGCCTCTGGAACACGGCCTCAGAAAATCCCCCGGGGGCCGCACAAGATAGAAACCCCGCGCAGTAAGATCCCTGCCAGGCAGCACCCACTGGAATTGGTAGGATAAAGTCAAAGTGAAAAACCAATAGACTTGGAAAACTCTTGAAACTTTCAATTTCCATAAAGATCTACTTTCTTCCTTTCCTAGAACTGAAATGCGTCTTCTATGATCCAAAGTGAATGTCTTTTTAGGATTAAGATGTAGCTCTTACCGCCCACGGTATGATAGGCTCCGGCAACATCCACTCGAAAGGAGGCAGAATCCCAAATGTCAGGTTGGGTGTCGCTGTCCCCTGGGCAGACTGCGGGGTAAGACAGGCCCTAGGGATGAGGAACAGAAGAGGCTGGCCGAGGACAAAGCAAATTGGGACACCCTCCAATCTCCCCCACCCACCACTCCTGAGGGGGATGTCCCCTGTGGGACATTCTTTAGGAATCTCCCAACCATCTTAATGTTAACACCTTGCTAGAGGGAAAAGTGACCTTGACAACGGCAAGGTCTCTGGGTCCTCTTTAGCATATGAAAGTTCTATTGAAACCTCCGTTTTCCTTCCCCCACCCCCCAAGGTACAGGAACGGCCACCCCTCACAGCCCCGGGGCAGCAGCTCTTTCTGCCCACGGGTCCTGTCCTTGTGCTTTAATAAACCACCATCTTGCACCAAAGACGTCTCAAGAATTCTTTCTTGGTCATCAGCTCCAGACCTCACCCCACTGAACCTCACCTATGTTCTGGAACTTCATCACTAGGACCCAGAGGAATAGGGGGCGCCTCTAGCTTGAGGTAGGAGCTTCCCGCTCCAGACAAGCCTTGTGCTGGGAAGTCTTGGTTGGGGGTAAGGAAAAAGGGAGGTTTTAAAAGAGCTTTCTGATGCTAAAGAGGACCTTCGAGATACCCGAGGCATTGAGACCTTGTCTTTGTAAAGTTTTTTCCCCATTAGCAAGGTGTTAACTTTAAGATGGTTGGGAGATTCCTAAAGACTGTCCCAGAGGGGATGTCCTCTCAGGAGTGGTGGTGGGAGAAGGTTGGAGGGCGTCAGCTTTTGCTTTGTCCTCGGCCAGCCTTCTGTTCCCTCTTCACCTTCACTCCAGAAAATTCTGCCCCTGTGATGAGCATCTCGGTCTGCACAAAATTTACGCTGGCTTCTACTTACTTTATTTCATATGAAGGTACTGCTTGATCTTCAATGACTGTTACTTACAGCAGAACTGTTTTGCAATTTTATCCGGTTTAACTTTTGGTGATTTATTTTAACTATGGATAATCTCTCTTAAGAACTCCTTAATGACTTGCAGTCTTAATTTTAATTTCTGTTAAAACTTAATCTTAATTTTTAACAATTAGGATAATCTTGTTATAGACTAATATGTTATAGGATTCTACACAATTACATTATTAATTATATGTAAACTTACAATAATTATTTTCAATAATGAATGATTTTCATCTTATTTTTTTTTCTTAATTTTATTCATTTAAACGAGAACTAGAAAATGCCAATGTAGGGAAGGGACCCCATGTTTGGCTCACGCCCCAAATAAAAGAGGCCTACTGCCTTTCTTACCCCGGTCAGCAGGACAGAAAGAAGTCCTTTATCCCTTACAGCGCAAGTCCTAGTGAGCTCCTTCTGTGGTTAAGTAAGCAGCCCATAATATCCTCTGGGGAAGATCAGGTAGATAGCCTGCTCAACATCATGGCCCTTGGCACTCATTATTTATTTATTACTTATTTTAATAAGCACTAATACCGCAGTAGTTATGGGATGCTGGATACTGTCCTAAGCATTTTATAAATATTGACCCAGAACTTCCCCCCAAAAGAGTAATGAGCCCTATCTCAAGGAGCTCTCAGAAGAGCTGAGAGGGCTGTGTTTCTCTCTTATTTTTAGAACTAACACACGAAGTCCCCAGGTGAGGAAATCTCAGAACTAAAACTCAGGATCTCCAACAGATCAGTCAATATTGGATGAAAAAGAACGAAGCGGGATGTCCCAACCTCGTTGGGCCCCTCATTATAATTTAATTACACCCACTGTTCTGACCTCGTCCAGAACTTTCTGGGAGCAAAAGTTTCCCTGGTGAACCTAGGGAAAACACCGAGAAGGAATAGTTGGTGATAGAACAACGGTTCTTGAAGGAATGGAACAATGACTCTGTTGATTCGGGAAACTCATTCACAGAGCCTCAGAGGTCAAAACTATTTCCATAGGAATACATTATGGCCTTTTCCACTCTTTTCTCTCGCACGTGTGTACCCAAAGTTTCCAAAGTCTCCATGACATTGCTCAGAGGTTTCCAGACCTCTGGCCGCCTCCAGCAGCCCTCCCTGTGGAAGGAGGGGTGACTCCTAGGTGAGACCAAGCAAAGGGAATGAGCAGGTGTGTTCGGCTGTCGGAGGCAGGCCCCTGGCCAGGGCGGCCTCCGCCATTAAAAGATGGCGCCTGGCTAGTTGCCAGGTTAGGATTGCCTCGTGAGACTAAGCGGAACGCCTAAAGAGGAAGTAAACAGCATTGGTTGCTAGCGAAGTTGTTCATTTAGGTGCACAGTCTGATTCGCTCCCTCCTGTACCCTGCTCGCTGATGGGTCATGTAAGCATATATAAGTGTGTCGACTTGTGGAAATAAAGGGAGAGAAGAGAGAGAAGATGCATCCGAACCAGGGTTCTTGTCGTCCTTGCGGGGCGAGGGCAATATTCGGCTCCTTCAGAGCTCGCTTGCCCACAGGAAGGATGAATTGTTCTCGTTCCTGCGCGCATCTGTAAGGCAGGCTCTGCCACCGGGGCAAGGCTGAAGACCTGCATCCACATAGGGTGACCTTAGTTCCCAGAGAAAGGACTCCGAACAGCTACTTTTAGCCTCAGATCCAGTTTTGCCAGAAATAAAATTAATCTGGGAATCCCCGTGTGCCTGTTACTCAAACAAGGCATGAACTGCAAGGGAAGGTGAGCAGTGGCTGATTTATGCATCAGATCCCAACGTGTGCAGTGGCTGATTTATGCATCAGACCCCAACGTGTGTCCTTAGGTTAGTGGTGTCCTCTCCGCACCTTGGTCCGAGATAGTCAAAACTGGCCTCGCCGGCTTACGAGCTAATTACAGAGGAAGAATCCAGAACAGTGCCATCACAGAGAGCCTGCTTTGTCACCATTAGATAAATGAGATGCCCTGAAGAGCTTCGGAATGCCCAAAAATGAGTTCCATGTAAGCAGAGACCCATGAACTATTCACTGCTCCAGAAAGTTCCTTTGGGCCAACTAGACACACTTGGATTCTACCCAGTCCTCACAGCAATTCTGCTCCAGTGTCTGTAATGTTCTTTCTGAAACCAGGGTGATTATCAGGTGGTCGGTCTCATAATCAGGAATTCAACAGTAATAAAGAGACTCTCCCTGCCATTTCTGTATCACCAAAACAGGCTACACCTCTTGGCCCAAGTCCTTGTTGAAAGCCACACTCAGTCAGCGGCATGTGTGGAAGAGCTGTAAGGCTCCTTCGTGGCCTTGGCTGTGCGGGAGATCCCCAAGACGGAAGTGAGATTTCAAGGTGCCGCAGGATGATGTCCGGGTGAGGTGAGATGGATGGTCGGGGTCACAGAGGACATGTCCCAGCTCTTGAACCGAGGACACACAACAAACAAAACTGGATCTTGAAAACCAGCTCATTTGTGGACATAGTAAGGTGATACTGCGATTAATAATAAGACATACACATTTGCCCTTCATCCCCCACTCTTGGCACAGAGCTAAAGTCCTCAGAATTTCCTAAATAAAAGGCAAGAATAAAGAACAGAATCTAGAGAGAGAGAGAGAGAGAGACATGGTTGCAGTGTCACAACCGGCGCAACAAATCGACCAGGAACGTGAGGGTAAGAGGATGAAGAAAAGAACTCGAGAAGCAGAGAGATGGGGGCACGAGGAGCCCTGAGGAGGATGTCCAACAGTGCTGATTTTACTCCACATCTTACAAGCATTTATAAGGCAGACCACAAGAGAAGGAGTAATGCATCCGTATCTAGTCAGATAACTGCAAGTTCCTATAACAAATTTTACATTAACTACAAACAAAGCTCATGATGCCAGGTAATCATGGCTAATACCATTAGCTACTATTGATACAAGAATTACAATCAACCAGGGAATGGGTTATGGGAAGTACAGGAACAACAAGGACCAACAAAGAATTCAGGACCCTGACCACAGTTGTTCCCTTCGATAGGGAGAGCGTATGGGAAGTCATGTAGGCGAGCACACGGCACATAGCACAGACCCTTTATCAGGGTTACTCAACTTTCCTATCCTTAACCCCTAATCAAGGCGTCTGGACTTTAAAGGAGACACAAGTCAGGACCTGGTTTGATCCACGACTCCAACTGTGCGGTGGCCTCCAACATTGCAGCTATAATTCTAAGCGAGTCCCTGGCTAGCACTGCAGCCTTCTTCCAAACTTTGGCCCAGCAGGGAGGGACCCAGGAAGGAAATACTCCAACCTACCTTTGCTCCCATCTTGCCATATCTACCTCCTCCTTCCAATGGCTAAAACCAACTAGAAGTCAAGATGGCAGGGGAGTGTGCTTGATCATTGATAATGACAGTGTCTCCAGCCCTCTGCAGAGTGGATCTAGAGGTGTACACAAACCACAAGGACCAAGGATTGGACCCCAGAGAACCCAACACTTAGACCACAACCACTGTAATCTGGATGTCAAGGGGGAAAGCAGCTTGAGAAGGAATGCCTGGAAAGTTAGGAGGCCAAGCAGGAAGCTATGTGAGAACACGTTTCAATAAGGTAGAAGGGACCCACAGTGTCAGCTGCTACTGATGGCTCAATTAAGGTGAAGATATTCCAAATAGCAGTGAAGGTCTTTGTTGTGATTCCTAGAGCTGTTCTAGTGCACAGGTGAGAGCAAAAGTCCGATTGCAGTGGATTTAAGAGAGGAAGAGAGGAGGATCATTGAAGACAGATGCTCAAGACAGATCTTCAGGGTTTTGCTACAGAGCAGAGCAAAACACCATAATAGCCCATGGCTTGGGGCAATGGAGTAATAGAGTTTTTTTGTTTGTTTGTTTGACTGATTTTTGTAGAGAAGGAAGACCCTGACACATTCATTCATTTCAAGTCTGACTAATTTCCTATTCCATCTTGAAAACAATCCAATTTCTGTAGCATCCCAGAGACTCTGAATCCTATTAAAACCTCCACACCCAGCAGCATTTCTCATGATAGAAAATTTCCTTTCATAATATGCAATTCCAGTTTCTACCTATTCATCCTATTCCGTGTCCCCTTGTGTTTTGCCACCACTATTTCATACTTCAAAGACAAAACTTAAGCAGAACGGGCGGACTTCACGCCAATGAAAACATCTAGAATATCAGAGTTACTTTGAGAAAAGATCAGAAAAAAATGCTTTCGGGTTTAGTGGAGGATTAAGCAGATTCCAGCATCGAGTTGTATCTTGTGTAATCTCCAAGTTGTAGATAAAACACTGACATGGTGTGTGGTATTGACAGCTCCAACTAGAAAAGACAAGATTATGTCCCCCTCCCTAACGAGGGAGAAGCACGGTTCTTTTCAGAAGATGGCCAAAACAGGTGGTGCCCAGGATCGGCAGGTTCCACAATCTACCTTCCGTCTAGATGCGTTTGCAATAACCTGTTGCAGGGACCTTTCTGGAAGGGAAGACCCTTGAGGACTTCCCATCAATCTTGAGGTTACCACCTTCCTGGTACGGGCCCTTGCTACTCCCCCGCCCTGACTCCTCCCCGGGACTCACCCCTCCGCCCCGCCTGACTTTTTACACCCTCACTTCCGGTCGGTGTCAGGTAGGGGCATTTTTCTCAGGTTTAAAGCCTGACTTTGACCATTTGGGCTCCACTGAGGAGCCAAATGAGAGAGTTAAGCCAAATGAGAAATCCGTTAGGGAAAGGCAGGCAGGAGCCCAGACTCTAATAAGCATCTCCTTGGGATATTGAGTTCTCTTCTGGTCCCATTTCTCATGGAGTTTATCCTGAGGCAAGTTCTCCTCTTGCACTCATTGTGCAACTGAGAACCCAGAACTGAGAACGGAGAACAGATAACCGAGGGTGTTAAACCCATCAATCGTAGGGGTAAAGAGAGCAGCCTCCTGAATCACGTTACCTGCTTTTTATTTTCTCAAGCAGTTTTAGAGTCCTTTAGGGGCAAGTTTAGTATCATAACTAAGTGTAATGACAGGAGGGAACAAGCTACGTTTTCTGCACGGAAAACGAGTTCATTTCTGTCAGTATGAGCAAACAGCTGATGTTCAGAAGAGGAGCTCAGTGCAATTAAGTGTATACTTGGCTTTGTGACACTCTATTTTCTTTGAACCCATTGGAATTATTGAAGGAAGAATGAAGGAAATACAAAATAGGGACCAGGAAGGAGACACCAGGAAGAGTGCGTGCCCAAGGATACAGGCTCCCAGAGGGTGCAAACTGGACTGTGTGTTTAAATGACAATAGCCATGACTAGTTAAATATATTTTCTGCTTCTCGCTCCCACACGGTGACAAATGTTTAAACGTGTTCTGACACATGCTGTCAAACAAACCTGATGGGGTCTGTGATCAAAGGAGCGAGACTGACACAAAGTGAAGGTCCAGCAAAGCTTTATTTCACGCCAGCACCGAGAATCAAACCGACCAGCCAGAGCCATCTCTTACAGAGAGAGCAACAACCCCCAGCCTCACAGACTAACTTTTATAGAGCAAAAGCCATGTGGTTGAGCCTGGCCAATGAGATTGTAACACACAGAGAAAGTTGCATGGTCATGACAGGTCAGACACGGGTGACCAATCGAATTACAATTTACCCTACAGTAGCTGTTTGAACTAGCCTATCACTCTGGTCAGAACTGGTACACTAGTTTGGCACCCAAAAGGCGGGGTTTACATTCTTTGGTGGTCGGGGAGATAGCATGTGTGCTTTACTGATTGGATGTCTCCACCTGGCCTGACTCGTCTTCTGGGCTCTGTTATCTCCACCTGACCTGACCCGTTCTTTTATTTGGGTTCTGTTATCAGGGACTGGTTGACCATATTTTACTGGTTTCCCAGACTTAGTAAGTTCCCCTGGGGGGGCGAGGGGGCAGTGTCAGTTTTTTTACTGCATAAACAACAAAATGGCTGTTTAACGGAGATGGAGTCGCTCTGGCTACATAGGCTCCTACAAAACCCTTCAGCAACTATGTAGCAAGCCCCCAGGCCAACGCCTTTCTTTCCCATTCATTCACAGACGCGCGCGCGCGCGCGCGCGCGCACGTGGATCAACTGCACATATTATGCTGTCATGAGAAAAGATTTATTTCTGAGTGTCCTCGTTAGGACTACAGTATCTGGAACTAGACGGCTGGGTTTGACCCCTGACTCTATGGCTTACTAGCGCTGGACCTTGGGCAGGGGACTCTTTGCCTCATGGGTAAAGCGAGGACCACGATGTGCCTGCCCCACAGCATTAAAATCACAACACAAGCATGCATCACACACTTAGAGCAGGCGGTTCTGGTGCTGCTGGGAGGAAGGCAATGTGACAGGAGTTGGGGGGCACGTGGGACAGGAGGGAAGGTCGATGGTTCACCGGGCGTGACTCAGGCGCTCTTGTGCACAACGAGCTGTTCCAGGGAATACGGAGTGTAGGGAAATCCCATCAGTGATGTGTGATGGCTCTGGAACCCTTTTAAATCTAGCGCCCGCGGAGACGGTAAAGCGCAGATTTCCAAAGTTGCAGAATGTATTCTTTGGTGTCTAAATCCCCTTCTCCGCAGGCCCCTGCGCTGGAAAGGCCAGTAGGAGAAACGTCCGGGAACAGCCAGCAGGATGAGGCACTGGCGGGCTGGTTGTCTTTGACCCAGTCCCTACTGAAAAGGTGAAGGGTTCTTCCCTCCGGCGGGTTAGCCATGGAACAAGAACGGACGAGTACCACCGAGCGCTCCGCACACGCTCCCCCAGCTCCTATCCCGCTTGATAATGAGACCCAGTTGGGAGAGAAGCCGCACACACACGGCCCCCAGCGGAAGCCGTCACCCGACCTCGGGGGTCAGGCCCACGGGCTCGCGCTCCGAGCGCAGTCAGAGAGGGTGGCCGCTCGCCGGTCACTCCCGCATCACGGCTCGGATCCGCGCGGCGGCGGCGCTAGGGCAGCGGCTGCATCGGGCTCGACTGGGCTGCGCGCTCCCTGAACCCCCAAGCGGGGCGGCGTCGGGGGGGGGGGGGCGCGCTGGGGTCCAGGTGGCAGCCGTCCAGGGTGCAACCCGCAGGTGCCTCCGGTGGGGCCCGCGGGGAGGGCTCACCGGCTCGCCCCGTGACCCAGATCTCCTCATCGGCGGGGCGGGAAGAGCGAGCGCGCGCGCAGCGGCGGGACCCCACGGTGCGGTTTCCCGGAGTTCATTTCCACCTCGACGGCCCTGCGGCCCCGCCCACTGCGCAGCCCGGGGTCCTCCCCGCCTCCCGCACCTGCGCCCCACGCGCCCCGCGCGCCCCGCGCCGCCACCGGCGGGAGGGCGACCCCTGCTGGCCCAGACGCGCCGCGGGGGGGACCCCTCCTGCCACGGGGCGCCCGAGTCTGACCCGGGTGCCCAGAGCCTCCCGCGGCCTCCGCGCGTCCCACCGCCCGCGTTCCCACGAGTAACAGGTTGAATCCTTACTTATTCCACGTGTTCTCCCGCTCCGTGCTGCATGGACACGTCCAGCCCGCCAGGGGCACTTTCGGGTTCACGTTCCAGTCGCGCATCTCCTCCGCCTTCCCTCCGTGGCCACGACCCTCCTAATCGCAGTCGGCCTCCATTTGTCTGGGTTTCTGTGTTGCCAGGCTGAAGCGGGAGGTAATCTGGGTTTCGGTAAGGAACTGTGTGCCGTGGCACCTACCGTAACACGAAATATAATTTCATGGTGTAGAAGAGGTGATCCACTTCCACGGCGCGCAGCTGACACGGAACCTCTAGAAAACATTTCAGTCCATTTCCCCACATCCCCTGTCCCTGTTTCTGGGCTTTGCAGGGCCGTCTTCCCAAATATCCCGCGTCAGAGGCGGCGGCCACGCGGAGGTCGGACGCCTGGAGGCTGCGCAATCAATGAACCATTTTAATGTCCTAGAGATTTTTTTTTTTGAGTAACGCATGCTGACAATTAAAAATAAAATAAAATATATAAACTCCAAATTCAGAGCAAGAGAAATACAGAGGAAAGCCCTTGTCTATTTCAGCTTCCCAGAACAACCCGTTACTGTGGTAAAACCTCGCTTTGTTTAGGTGCTTGGAGATTCTCTGTGTGTGTATGTGTGTGTGTGTGTGTGTGACACACAAATGAAACAAAAACAGACATACTCCACAGCATCTTGTTTTTATTCACTTAATAATTTCAACCCACATGTACCTACTTACATTCTTTTTATTTAATTCTTTTTAATAAATAAATTTTTTATTTATGACTTTAAATATTTTTCTAACATTTTTATGTCTATGACGTCGTTCTTATCCAGTACTCCTGCGGCTGGATAAAGATGTTTAAGTCCTTTGTACTCTTTTGTGGTTGCAGGACCAAAAAAAAAAAAAACAACCCTGCAATAAATGTTCTTGTCTAAAATCCCTTGTCTGAAATTCTAAAGCTCAAACAGCTTTAAAAACTGAAAGTCTTTTCAAATTTTTGGCACAGTCATTTGGCAGCTAAACTGTAGCGGAACGAATGTGAAGCTATTTATAGTCTTTATACTACTTAATGTGAATTCATATATCTTTTTGCTGACATATTACTGGGTTTGATTTCGGGTTGTTATCACAACTCCCACTAGAGTTGTTAACAAAAAATAGTGTTGTATGCAAGGACTTATCTTTCTAAACTGCATGCAATTTTAAGTTCTGAAGCACATTCAGCACTAATGGTTTTAGCGCAGTGATGGGAGCCCTGGATAGATAACTTTGTACATAGTTATGAGTTGTACTTTAGGATAAATTTGGAAGAGTAGAGTTGCTAATAAAAATGTTCATGTTAAACTTTGACAGATACTGTCAAATTGCTTTTCAAAGGGGTAAACGATTTATATCACAAGCAATATTAAATAAAAATGCTTGTTCTGGGGCGCCTGTGTGGCTCAGTTGGTTAAGTGTCTACCTTCAACTCAGGTCATGCTCCCAGAACCTCTGGGATCCAGCCCCACATCAGCTCCCTGCTTGGCGAGGAATCTGCTTGTCCCTTTCCCTCTGCCCGCCCTACCCCCACCCCAGGCACTCGCGCGCGCGAGCTCTCTCTCTCACTAATAAATAAACACAATCTTTATTTTAAAAATGCCTGTTCGCCTGTTCTTTCACATGCAAACAAAACTTTTTGATGTTTGCTAATGTGATCAGTAAAAGGTGATAATCCATGTAGTTTTGAATTCATTTGATTACAGGTGAGATTAAGCATCTTTAGAATTTACCACTGATTTATGTGCATTCTTTAAGTATTAGGTAATTAACCTGTGTTCCAGATATTTTTTCCCAGCTTGTTGTTTGTATTTTGTTTTGGCTTTATTTATAATTTATAGAACAGAAGTTTTAATTCTTTTGTAATTATATTCGTTCCTCTTTGATCCATCTGGAATTTATTTTGATGGAAGGAATTGTCTGCATGCCATAACAAGCTGTCACAAACATCGTGATTTAAAACAATACAAATGTATTCTCTAGGTTGTGTGTGTTGTAAGTCCAGCACAGCCTGATTAGATCCGCTGCTCAGAGTCTCACTGGGGTAAATTAAGGTGTTGGCCAGGCAGGATTCCAGGTCTTTGCACAGTAGATGAGAGCTCCCTGTTTCCTTGCTGTTTGTCAGCGTCTAGAGGACCCCCATCCTCTCTGGTCACATGGCCTTTCCACAGTATAGTGACTTGTTTCTTGAAAGGCCACGAAGACAGCATCTACTGCAGCTTCAAACTTCTCTGACCTGCGCTCTGCTATCTCTCTTCTGCTTTTAAAGGCTCATGTGATTACACTGGGCCCATTTCAAAAATCTGGGATAATCTTCCTATCTTAAGGTCAACTGTGTCACAAAGACAACACAAACATGAGAGTAACTCCAGGCAAAGATCACGGGGCACATCTGAATTCTGCCCACGAATGAAGTAAGGAAGACTCCAACTTCTTTTGGTTACTAGCAAGTTGTCCCAAAATTAATTTGAATAAACCACTGATACCAATTTGTTTGGTTGTTTGAAATTCGGATCACTGGACTATTCAGAGATGAGTGGAACTCAGCCCCTACCTTTCTGCCATTCAAGTCCTCTGGGGGTAAGAGATTTGTATTTGACAGCTCTAAAAATCCTGGAAATCAGAATAGTCCCATTCGGGGGCCAGTCCCATAGACTTGATATGAAAGGTCCAGGACTCGGTGCCATGTGAGGAAAGAAAGAGTAGAACTTGGGGGTGTGGCTGTTCCCTGAAGAGCTCAACCCTGTACAGTGGAGGGAAGGGTCTGGATCTTGTAGGTTCGATGCTCATAATACTATGGGGATGACAGCCAGAGAAAACTGAGCTCCAGGAAGCCTCAGGGTTTGGGACCCCAGTCAGCAGCTTCTCCCTCCCATCATATGCCCACCCACGCCAGGTAAGAAAGACCTAGTTGCTTGTATTTCCAGAGACTTGGCTTCAACTTCAACTTGAAAGTGGCAGAGGAGCCAGGACAGAACTTGGGATGATTGCAATGTCATTTATTTATGCCATTAAATTGTTGCATGACGTAAAGCATAGTTGTCATAATATTATCTTTTTGTCCAGGTCTCTGTTGTGCTTTCAACAACTCCAGTGTTTTCATCTTGATTTTTGTTCCATTGTTGTAGATAAGTTTCTGGACACTCAGAAGAACAGCTTGGTCAGGATAACCCGATGCCTGTACAATGTTTGATCCAGTTCCTTACGACTTCATCTGCCAGCTGTCTCTGGCTGGTGATGTGCTGTTTTTCTCAGCCATTTCTACTAGGAGCTTTAAAATCTAGCTCTGAGGGGCGCCTGGGTGGCTCCGTGGGTTAAGCCTCTGCCTTCAGCTCAGGTCATGGTCTCAGGGTCCTGGGATTGAGCCCCACATCGGGCCCTCTGCTCAGCAGGGAGCCTGCTTCCTCCTCCCTCTCTGCCTGCCTCTCTGCCTACTTGTGATCTCTCTCTCTCTGTCAAAAAAATAAACTAAATCTTTTAAAAAAAATAAAATAAAATCTAGCTCTGATTCCCTTCAAGTGCCTGAATTGTCGTAGATGGCTAAGAATAAAATGACTTATCCTTAGCTCTTTATAACAGAGAATATTCCCTTCTCTGTAAATCTCTCTGGAATGAGCTTAACCTCCAGTAGTAAGCAGGGGAGGGGAAGAAGTACAGCCTTGAAATCAACTACTGTCTCTTTTCCTTTTCTTCCCTCCTACCCTGTCTATCCCTACCCCCCATCTCTCCTGTCTGTCCTTTTCAAGTCCTCATACATGCAGCCTGGCTCAGAACTAATGCGTGTGATAGGATTGTTGGTATTATTTTTTATTTATTTATTTTTTTAAATACTTTATATTCTTACTCATGGGCCACAAATAAAAAAAATCATTTTTCCTTTCTAAAAATCTCAGAAGTGAGAAAACGTGTGCTTGCTAATATGCTTTCTTTTCAACAACAGAATGTAAATGGTAGTTACAAATGGAAATCATTTTGCAACCAAAGACATAGAAAATATAGCATCGTTCCAGTTGTTAAACAGAAAAGAATGGGAGAGAAGTACTTCCTGGCCAAAGGAAGAAAGAAATCTATGCACCGCCTCTATCTAAAGCTGAACCTAGGACACCTATCCACATTAAAGCTGTTTATGAATCACTAACAACAACAAAAACAGTAACAAAAATATGTGTTTCTTGAGTCTCTGGGACTTTTCTTTCCCACTGCAAATCCTCCATAAAACCTCCCAGAATCCCTGTCCTTGAAGCCGGAGTCAAATTAGATAGCAAGCAATAACCCCAAGGAATGGTGAGACGGGCTCACTCTAATCCAGTATGTTACTTTCCATCATCAACCAACCCTTGTCTCTATTTCATAACTATAAAAACATGTGACATCAGATAATGGAAATAACTCAGGTTTTCAGGTGCCAAATAAAAAACATGGAATTTTTTTTTTTTTTTTTTTTTTTGTGGAGTTTCATTACTAGGAATAAGACTCATTCTACATTCAGGTTGTTCTTAGTACTTTTTAAGTCTTTTCCTTGAGAAGTAATTATCTGTATTAGCGCAAGGCGATTTCTAAGAGAACAGTAACAGCAGACAGAGCCTCAGCCAATTAACTCTGGCCTGGTACTCCCAACACCATTCCAAACCAGAGTGTGCACTGTCATCTAGCTGCTGCTTCCTTTTTAATATGGCTACAATAAAAGGGTTGATTAAGGCTATAAAACTTTCATCCTAAAGAACTTTCAAAGAGCAAGATATTTTTATTCAAATAAACTTTTGTTCAATCAATTGTTCATACATATATGTAAGCAACGAGTATTTATCAAGAGGCTACTATGTGCCCGGCATTGATTTAGTGTTGGAGATGCAGTAATGAACAAGAATAAAAAAATCTCCCAATGTTCGACCCCTTTTGAAGCTTACATTTTGATGGTGTTAAAAAGAAATAAACAAGACAAGTTAAATGCATACTAAAGATGGTAGTTGAGTGGTAAAAAAGAAAAAAAAGGGGGGGAGATGAGGAAACCCGATAGGCGTGATGAAATTCTAGATGAGGAGATTGGAAAGGAGCCCCCTGGGAAGGTAAAATACAAAATAAGCAAACACATCAACTAACAATTTCAATTACCCTCTCTACCCCGCACAACCCCACAGGAACAAGAGAGAAGACCAACAAAACACACTATCTAAGCTGAACTATATGTACGTGCACACAACCTAGCTTGGGAAATAAAATGTTACAGAAACCAAGGCAGAACCCCACGGGTTGTTCATCCACGGCTTTCTCTTGCCTCCCATTCAGGAGTGACCAGCATCCTTAAGTTGATGTAATGTTTACTTTTCATACATATGAATGTATTCCTAACTGATGAGCGGAACCAAACTGCATACATCTTTCTGAAGTTTGCCTTTATTCAATATTCTATATTTTTAGATTTATCCCTATTGATACAAATATCTCTAGGTCATTAGTTTTAAATTACTCTACAGTACTTTATTGTAGAACCATCTATTCTCTTGTTAATGGTCATTTAACTATTTCTTTTTGAAGTACAGGAATGCAATTGACTTTTTTTTTTTTTAATTAACTTGTATCTCTCTTTGGTTGATCCTTTACACATTTCCCTCATCTGCAAATAATAGCTATTCTGTTTCTTGTTCTCTGATCCTTACACAGTATTTCTTTGTCTTGTTTTACCCTCTGGTTCAAACTTCTAGTACATTGTTGAAAAGAAACAAAAGAAACAAGAATAGGAGACATCCGCACTTTGTGACTGTCTTTTAAAAAAATGCTCTCAATCTTCACTGACTGTGGTAATACGGTATTTGCTAGCTGTATCGAGTTACAGAACTTCCCTTGTATCATGGATTACTTGAGATGTTTTTATCATAGCATGAGTGTTGAGTGTTATTAAATCTATTTCTGGATCTACCAAGAGAAGCATATTACTTTTCCTTCTTATTCTTTTAACATAATGAATTACAGGGGTGCCTGGGTGGCTCAATGGGTTAAGTGTCCAACTCTTGGTTTCAATTCAGGTCATGATCTAGCTCAGGTCATGATCTCAATATCCTGGGATCAAGCCCACGGGGGGCTCTGTGTTCAGCGGGGAGTCTGCTTGGCGATTCTCTCCCTCTCCATCTTCCCCTCCCTCCGCTCAAGCTCTCTCTGGTGAATAACATCATTGGCTCTTCTGGTGCTGACCTGTAGTCCTAGAATAAACACAGCTTGGTCATGCTTAGTTTTGTTTATTAACATATCGCTACATTTAGTTACAACATCTTTGTATCTATGTCAAGTGAATTTAGTTCACAATTTTCCTTTAAGGTCTTGTGTTTATCTGGTTTTAGTAAAGATGCTGGCTTCATAAGATGATCTTCATAATAGGCCCTCCTTTTCAAAGATCTGGAAGAGTCTGTATACAACTGAGAAGATTTGTTTTTTTGATGTTTGGAGGAATTTGTCAGGAATCCTATCTGGCATGGGGGGATGATACATATTTTTTCATTGAAATTTTTACTGAAATTATTGTAGATTCACACACAGGAGTAAGAAATCAGAAAGATTCCATGTGCCTTTTCTCTAGCTTCCTCCATGGGTAACATTTTGCAAAACTATAACACAAGGTAACCATCAGGAGGCCAGCAACAGTGATAAATCTTCTCCAGATTTCCTCAGTTTTCTTGTACGTCTTTGTAAGGTTGTGTTTATTTTGTTCTATACAATTTATCACACTTACAGGTTTGTGTATCTGCTACCACCACCAAGATACAGACAGTCCCATAATCACAAGGATCTTTGGACAGTCCTCTTGTAACCGCAAAGAAGAAAAGCATGTTCTTAATGCTATTTCTTCAATGGTTGGAAGTCACTCAGGTTTTCCGCTTCTGCTTGTGTCCATTTTGGTAAAGTACATTTGTTTTCTCATAAACGTTTTGCCAAAAAGGTATGAACAGTTTCTTAGTTTGCTCCCATTTAAAAAATCTCTACTTCTGTAGTTACGTCCCCCTTCTGGTCCTACATTTTTATTAGTACCTATTCTCTTTTCATATAGTCATCTCATCAGAAATTTCCCTATTTTTCTTTTCAAAGAATCAACTCTCATTTAATTATTCTTCTTCACTGTATTGTTAATTCATTATCTTCTGCTTTTATCTTTTCCTTCCTTCTGCTTTCTTACAATTTGTGTATTTCCCCTCTAACTTCTTAAGAATGAAGTCATTAATTTTCAGTCTTTTTATAACCTATTCATCTATAAGTCTCTCTCTTAGTAATTCTTAGATGAGTTTTATTCATCAGCATGTAGAATTTTCATTGTTTAATCACATATTTTCTAAATTCCAATATGAATTCTTCCTTGACCCATGAGTTTTAAAGCGGGTTTCTTTCTTTTTTTTTTTTTTTTAAAGATTTTATTTATTTATTTGACAGAGAGAAATCACAAGTGGGCAGAGAGGCAGAGAGAGAGAGGAGGAAGCAGGCTCCCTGCTGAGCAGAGAGAGCCCGATGCGGGACTCGATCCCAGGACCCCGAGATCATGACCTGAGCTGAAGGCAGCGGCTTAACCCACTGAGCCACCCAGGCGCCCCTAAAGCGGGTTTCTTTATTCTTTTTTTGTTACCGTATCAATGCACTGTGATTACAGAACACGGTCCGTATAATATACATTTTTGAATATTTGTGGAGACTTACTTTGAGGTCTTAATATTTGATTAGTTCTTATACTGTCCCATGTGGATTTGAAAATAATAAGGTTCTCTGCAATGGTGAGTTCCTTATACATATTCATCAGAACAAGCTCACTGTGATCTTACCTTCTATATGCCTACTGAAATTTTTGTATGATTAAAAACCCATTAAGTGAGGTCTATGGAAGTTATTAAAATTGTGAAATTGCCAACTTCTCCTGTAATTCTGTAAACTTCTGCCTTTTACATTTGAAGCATTAAAGGCACACACAGTTTTATAATTACAATACCTTCATGGTGCTTTATCTCATCATTTGGCAAGAACTCACTTAGTCCTTAAAAATGCTTTCACTTCAAAGTCTTATTTTTCTGGTATTTGTATCCCTATGCAAATGCGTCACTAGCTTTCATTAGATTTGCTGGGCATACATTCTCTCAACTTCCTACTTTCAACCTTATATACTCTCATGTTTTAGAAGTTGTCATTGTAAAAAAAAAATTTTCAACCCACTCTGGTAATTAATTTTTTAATATCTTTAATATCTTTTAATATCTTCAATGTTTATCCCAATTATATTCATTTTGACCTGTTTATATTTTAAAGATCTAATTTGCTAATTCTTTTTTCTGAGTATCTTCCCCTTCTCCCCTATTCCATTCTTTTTGGATACCTTGTTTATTCCTTTTTTTAAAACCGCTTTTGATTTGGAAATTGTATATCCTATTTGTGTACCATAAGGTTGCCGTTAAAAGTCTAATAGGGGGGCACCTGGGTGGCTCAGTGTGTTAAAGCCTCTGCCTTCGGCTCAGGTCATGGTCCCAGGGTCCTGGGATCGAGTCCCGCGTCGGGCTCCCTGCTCAGCGGGGAGCTTGCTTCCTCCTCTCTCTCTCTTTCTCTGCCTGCCTGTCTACTTGTAATCTGTCAAACAAATAAATTTAAAAAAAAAAAAAAAAGTCTAATAGGTACCTTAAACATATTAACGCCTAAAGTTTACCAAAGGGGCACCTGGCTCAGATGGTTAATCATCTGCCTTTGGCTCACATCATGATATCAGAGTCCTAGGATCAAAACTGAGTCAGGCTCCCTGCTCAGCGGGGGGTCTGTTTCTCCGTCTCCTTGTTTGTGCTCACTCTCTCTCTCAAATAAATAAAATCTTAAAAAAAAAAAGTTCACCAAAATCTTTTTCTTCTGAGTGTTATCTTGAATATCCTTTTTAAAGATTTATTTGTTGATTCTTTGAGAGACAGAGAAAGAGCGTGCATGAGTAGGGGAAGGGGCAGAGACGATGGGGAGAGAATCTCAGGCGGGCCCCCCGCTGAGCAGGGAGCCTGATGCGGGGCTCGATCCCAGGACCCTGAGATCATGACCTGAGCCAAAACCAAGAGGCAGCTGCCTAACCGACTGAGCCACCCAGGCGCCCTGAGTCTTGAATATCTTTAGTCAACTCCCCCAGCTTACCTGCTGACACTTTGCCTTTTCTCCTTCTGAAACCAGCCGTTTTTATTATTATTTTATAAAGTCAGAGTTTAAGGCTTATCTACATATTTGCAAATATCTTTGGTCCTTATTCCTTTTGTATCTCACTCCTCCCTTGCAGGTTTCAATTTTCTTATTCAAATATCTCTTCCAGTTTTCTTCTTCTTCTTTTTTTTTTTAAGATTTTATTTATTCATTTAACGATCACAAGTAGGCAGAGAGGCAGGTAGAGAGAGAGGAGGAAGCAGGCTCCCTGCTGAGCAGACAGCCCGATGTGGGGCTCCATCCCAGGATCCTGGGATCATGACCTGAGCCGAAGGCAGAGGTTTTACCCCACAAAGCCACCCAGGCACCCCCAAGGAATCTTTTTCAAAAAAGGAATGTTAGAGGTAACCTCTGTCAGTGAGGGTTAGAGATAAACTTGGAACTTTGTCTCAAAAGTTTATTTCAGCTTCACTCTGAAGTTACGGCTCAGATGGGTTCGACTTCACTCTACACTTACTTTTTTCTTGTCTTCTCAAAGGTAACACAGGAAGAAACCTGCAGTTAGTCTCAAGAACTCCCATTAGTGATCTCTTTCCTCTGACTGGCAAGTCAGCTTCTCGGGCTCTCTGCAGTTTCCCCATATCTGAGCTTGTGTTTGAGACTTGTCATGTTTCCTCAACCTGATGATCACGGCTGCCATCGACACCGACAAATGCTCGGTTTTATCTCTTCAAATCATGCCTTTTTCACATTTCTCAATTCCTTCTTTCTGGAACACCTAATAAATGCACTTTGAAACGTCCCATTCTATCTTAACATGTCCACTCTCTATCCTCAAAACCCAAGAGTGCTGGGCTTAGAGCCAGTGCCTGAAACATATCTGTAGAATGATATTTCCATCATGGAAATAAGAATACGTGCAGCATGCGGCACCTGGGTGGCTCAGTGGGTTAAGGGTCTGCCTTCGGCTCAGGTCACGATCCTGGAGTCCCGGGATCAAGTCCCACATTGGGCTCTCTGCTCAGTAGGGAGCCGCTTTCCCCTCTCTCTTTGCCTGCCTCTCTGCCTACTTGTGATCTCTCTCTCTGTCCAATAAATACATAAAATCTTAAAAAAAAAAGAATATGTGCAGCAGCCCAAAGAAATCAGATTAGCCATTTATAAGACAAAACTCGGGCATCTCCTGGAGCCCAACTCCTAGTAGGCGAATCTTCAACCTAGTAGCCAAATTCAGGTATAAAAACTGGAACTTGGGATGATTTAATGACAAGAACCAACTGTTGACATATGCCACTTGGTGTACGTACTTTGGGAGGGGCAAAGGGATGGGCGACTGTGATTTGTTCTCCATTTCAAGGAAATTTGATAAAATGGGTCAGAAAATACACAGAGCACCAACCTGACACATCACAAATGGCACGATACCAGGATTTAGTTCCCTCTTCAAGTCTCCTTTTGTGCACTTACTACAGAACAGAAGTAATTAAGTTTGTACTGACTACATATCTACTAGAACACAGTCTTACAGATCTTCAAGATGAGCACTGGTCACAGTATTTTTGTAACTAAATCAAGGTACAAATTGAAGTAATTTGCCGTAAGTTATCAAGTTAGTTAATAACGAGACCCAGATTTATCCAGTGTCCTCCCCATCCCAGTGCCCTCACTTGTCCCTGGTGCCTTCTTGCTTGTCCAGATGCTGCCTCCTCAGTGCAGATCCTATACTCAGAAAACCGAACCCACTTTCAGTCAGATTAGGTCAGTGTCGCCAAGCGCCTTATACCCCATCATCGGAACCACAACATTTTGGCTTCTCCATCTCCGAGAAGAACTGTATCGTCATCATCCTCAAAGATGCTCGTTATGCACTATACATATTATTGCCTTTAACGTTCCTCCACACCCCCGAGCGGAGGAAGCACAAAGAGAACCACTTCACTTCACAGAGGAGGAACCTGAGATTCACAAGTATGCACTTCTCGCACAATCGCAGTGTGAGCGATCGCAAGAGCACAGCCCAGCGATCCCAAGAGCACTGCTCTCGGCTCTCCAGCCCTACTCTTCCTTCTTAGAGACAGCGGGGAGTGTGCAGAAGCGTTAGCCCTCGTGTTCACATACAGGATGCTTAACTTTATTAAAAATATCTTTACGAACAAAATAAGAGAAACAGTAACCAAAAATTCATATTTAGAATGTGTAGAAACTATATTTTTGCATAAATTTTCATTTTTATTAGTCATTCAAAATTTTGCTCACTTTACTATCTTCCAGGGATAGTGGTTATAGGTAGGGTAAAAACGTCTGGACATTTTAGCATTTTTGTCTTCATATGCAAACCACTTGCAACCATTGTTGATACCAGCAAATATCCCACCTGCAATTATTCAATTAGAAAAAGTTTTTTGAAAAATCTGATTAAATAATTTTTTGCTGCATGTTTGCATACATTAAAATATAATCATGAAAAACAGGTTGGTTAGCAATGAACAAATCTGTCAACGGTGTTAAAAGTCAGGCCCAATATTAACACAGACTACCTCGACACCCATGAAAGACACTTCCAAGAGAAGAAATAATTCAAGTGCCCAAACACACACACTTTTGTTCCTGCAATTAACTACATGGGTATCCGTATTAGGACTGTTAGGATTCTAACAATCTCAGATTTTAAAAGATTTTATTTATCTAAGTGAGAGAGACCGAGCATGTGTATGTGAGTGCGGGAGGGAGAGAGGGTGAGAGAGAATCCCAAGCAGACCCCACTCTGAGCATGGAGGCCAACTCAGGGCTCAATCTCTCACCCTGAGATCATGGCCTGAGCCGAAATCAAGAGTCGGATGCCTAACTGACTGAACCACCCAGATGCCCCACAATCTCAGGATTTCTAGAAGCAGCACATGGAAGAAGAAATTAGGTATAAGATGTAAGAAAACTGTCCATAAGAAAAGAAACAAAGCTCAGATGACCTCTCAGTGAGTGGACAGTACTTCCTCCTGCTCGGGAAGGCCAAAAGGCGGACCGGTGAGTGCCTCTGTCACAACCACTCGAGACCACACCTCATCCCACCAAGCGGAGCTTGGGCTCTAGTCGGTTGCTTGGTTGGGTGACTCGAGCACAAGTTTGATGTGACACCATTTTGGAGAACATCTAACTCATATTTTACTTATCAATCTTTTCCTCATGTATACACACACGTGCACACATAAACAGCCTTAGAGATAATCCTGAAACAGCTCAGCGATTGCCACACAGACACATCACCCAACTCAACGGAAACCCAGAGCTCACGGTAGGTATGCGGTGTTTCAGGGGGTGCCATCGTCAGCTCTGATTATTTGTTTTTTTGAATGGTGACCCTAACTTGCTTTTCCAGTTCCAGTAAGTTTTGGTAAAATTTTTCAGCAGTGTCTTCATCTAGGTCCATCTGGAAAAGAAGCAAAGATAGGGATGAACAGAAAGCAAAAAATAAAACAAATGGCATTTGTGTAAAACAAAGGCACTCAACGTACATGAGAGAACGAAAAAAAAAAGTAAGAAAAGAAAACGAACAGGCCTGGTAGGTCAGGCTGGGTCCCTGCCTCAGATCCTGAGGACGTGTTCAGTCCAAATTCCCGCCTTGGCAAAGCTCTGCAGGCTGCCCTTACACGGCAAGCCTGGAAGACTGCGGGCTTCGCTCTCCCCCCGACACCTGCGTGTCCAGGCACAGGGGACCCCAGCCCACTGAGATGTAAGGACCAAAGGGAAAAAAGATTTTTTGAAATTGAACTGCCGTCCACTTAATGGCCACCTTCTTTCATAAAGAGCCAAGCGTTAGCCAGGTTCACCCGCCTCCAGATTAAAGCCCACGTTGCCAGGCTCCACGGGAAGTCACTCTGCTCTGGCCAGTGAGATCTGCGTGGAAGTGGGTGGTCCTGCCGCGAGTCCGCTTGGAAGGCCTGGGCACCCTCTTCTTTCCTCTCCTTCCATCCTGCTCTCCTGAGGCACCAGAATGAGGCTCACACGCCAGGGAGGAAGAGGGGTGACTGAAGGACCCTGGTGCCTGGCAACTTGGGGAGCTGTCCCACCAGCCTGAGGCGACCTCTCTTCAAACTGTTTTTACCCTCAGGAAACCTGAGCTCCCATCCAGTTTAGTCTGCTGCTAGTTCACACCCTTCTGTTTCATGTAGAAAATCTAATTTTAACTCACACACTGTATGTAAATGCAAACTCTCAAGCCCTATAAAAAAAGCAGTATCTCTTTTCTGGTCAACAGAGCCTAAACGTAAAAAAAAAAAAAAGAAAAAAAGCTCTTCTTCACAAGGCTGAAAGGCTGAAAATTAAGATTTTTTTTAGCATTTTTAACTGACACTTAGGTTTATTATAAATCTCATCAGAATATTCCCATACTGGGACTAGAGGAGATATTAGAAATCTCGTTCAACCCCACCTTAGAACAGAAGAGAAAGGTGACTTGCCCAAATGAATCAAAGTTTTTTTTGTTTTTTGTTTTTTTTTTATTTTATTTATTTATTTGACACAGAGAGAGATCACAAGTAGGCAGAGAGGCAGGCAGAGAGAGAGGAGGAAGCAGGCTCCCCGCTGAGCAGAGAGCCCGATGCGGGACTCGATCCCAGGACCCTGAGATCATGACCTGAGCCGAAGGCAGAGGCTTAACCCACTGAGCCACCCAGGTGCCCCTGAATCAAAGTTTTTAAAACGCTTTCTTCAACCCATTTCCATAAAATGCTAATGCAATATTTTAGTTTATAGAATGAAGCATTTTCTCCCTATGATAAACAAGTCAGTCTCTTGAGATTGACAGTATGTTCAACAAACTCTGAGGGCCCTTTTAAAAGGAAGCTTATTAATTTATAGCAGAGTTCCCAAGGTGTGTTCTCTGCGTTGTTATTCAGTATTACAAAAAATGTGAAGGGAAAAAAATCATGTAGTGAAGAAAAAATTGAAAATGGTAGGATGAGACTGCACACACGCATGCACGCTCACACCGTGAACTACGGCACCTTCTCAGAGCTTTCTGTGAACAAATGTGTTTTGTGAAGTCTCTGAAAATGGGGAGTCAAATATGAAGCATTTCTCAAATTTACTTGGCCAATAAACAGCTCTTTGCCAATCTTCTCAAGGAACCAGAATCTCACAGAACATATTCTGGAGAACACTGGAGGTTCATAGGTTCCTTTTTAGTAAAGAGACACCATGGGAAGCAAGATAATTGTTCCCCTTAGACCTCAAGCTACTGACACAGACAAGACCACTGCTGATTACCTGACATTGAGAGAATTTATTTGTCTCAATCTAATTTTATTTTATGGCAATGTCTCCCACATAAACTAGGCAATGGAAAACAGGAGGCTGAAATAAATCTTAACTCATGACAAAAATACAAGAAATATAGCTTTATAAGTTCCAAATAAACTTTCTCATTTTCTTATATGTAACTCCACATTTAGCTTCTTTTAAGAAGGCTATACTGAGTCTAAAAACCACAGCACCAAGGATTCATTTTTCCATACTTCATCCCTTGTCTCTTGAAAATACCAATCGATTGGAGCTAATAATCGTCACAAGCAGAAATGAACACTCAAAGGGATGTGAACTTCACCCAGAAAGACACTTCCTACGTCATCCACTTGGCAACCCGCTTCTTGTGCACCCACCGTGTGCGAGGCAACGCACAAGGGAAGGGGTAAAATCCTCCCCCTCATAGAGCTTATACTCGGACACAGGAGTCCAACACTGAGTGAATCCTACACAGAAGAGTTACGAGATGTCAAGAAAGCCTACGATGGAGGCTCCGGACGGCCTGACGGGTCACAGAAGGCCGGGATACAAGCGGACGTCTGAGGCCCAGGAAGCAATCAGCGGGTAGAAAGCAGAAGGGTCAGAGCCGTTCGGGTGGACAGAAGACACGCGCGGCGCGGAGGTAGGACAGAGCAGACCAGGATGAAAACAGGCTGGTGTGATGGCAGCGACCAGAGAGGGAGACCAGAGAGGGCAGCCGGGACCCGGGGACCAGTTCAGCGGCAGAGCAGTGAACCGCCTCCACGCGATCGTGCAAACACGCTTACCTTCTGGGTCGTTACGTAATTGCTTCCAAAGCCAGTGGTGGCGCTCAGATACTTGGTCAGAGGGTTGAGAGACTCCGGCTTTTGGTGGAAAAGCCATACCTGGAAAGGAAGAGGATGTCAATGATTTTTTCTTCTTCAGCCCCAGGTGAGTGAGGCTGGTGGGGATCGCCAACCAGCACCTTACCGAGCTCTACACATTCTCCTGACCAGCACCAGCTATCGCTGACGTCTTCGTGAACCACCAGGGTAACCTGCTTCGTAGTACCCTTTGAACGCTTATTTAAAGCAGAAAAACCCTCATGTTTAAGCTCTCTCCCCTTAATCCCCAAATCAGAGTGCACAGCACTGACTAGCTTTTTCAGAGCTGCTGCTTGGTCCACGCCACAGTAAGTACAGGTCACTGACATAATCTTTCATTTGATTAGGTAAGCCTGAACACGCCCTGTTCAGAGGACGTACGTGGAAAAAGGCGAGTCTCCCTGTCGCCCCGATGTTCCAGCCACCCACCGGTCCTCTCCGGAAGCAAGCACTCTTGCTGGTATCTTAACATATTCTTCTGAAGAAAATCTGTGTCTTTAAAAACATATATGTCCTCTTCTCCTACTCAAATGGCAGCAAAATATACACATTATTGCATACTTTGCATTTTTCTCTTGAACAAGAGGACCTTCAAGATAGGTTCGAGTCAGCAAATAGAGGGCTGTTTCACTCATTGCTAAAGAAGCCCAGTATATTGCATCTTGTGGATGGACCATCATTTATGCAATCAATTTCCAATGACGGACATACAAGTTGTTTCTAGTCTTTGCTTTCACAAACCACACTGCAGTAAATGATGCATCCATCCGTCACCTCATGTGAATCTGACTACATCTGTAAGACAAACACCAAAGATGGAATTGCTGGGTCAAGGGGCTGGGCACGTGTCACCTTGAATGACATCGCTAAATGGTCCCAGACACAGGCTACATCAGTCCACCCTCCCCGAGGCAGTGCAGGAGAATGCTCGCTCCCAACGGTCCTGCCACAACCCTGTGTGCCGAACCTCCTCATCTCTGCTAAACAGCTGAAAAACAGTCTTTCGTTACAGTTTTGATTTCCATGTCTCTTAGCATGAGTGAGGTTGAGTGCCTTTTTTTAAAGACTCTCTGTTCATACCCTTTGCCCACTGTTCCAAAAGACTGTTTTTCTCGATTAGCTGAAGCTCCTTAACTCGTATGAAAACGAACCCTTTCCTAGGATACGAGTGGCAGCTACTCTTCTTCCACATCATGGTTAGTCTTTGGAGTGTATTTATATAGTGAGGATTCTGGTCATGCAAAATTTTATTATCTTCATGTAATCAAAATGTTCAGGGCCACATAGGTGACTCAGTCAGTTAAGAGTCTGCTTTTGGCTCAAGTCATGATCTCAGGGTCCTGGGATACAGTCCTAGGTCGGGCTCCCTGCTCAGTGGGGAGACTGCTTCTCCCTCCCTCTCTGCCTACGCCCTTACCCTGCTTATGCGTGCTCTCTCTCTCTCTAATAAGTAAAATCTTAAAGGGGTGCCTGGGTGGCTCAGTGGGTTAAAGCCTCTGCCTTGGGCTCAGGTCATGATCCCAGGGTCCTGGGATCAAGACCCACATCGGGCTCTCTGCTCAGTGGGGAGCCTGCTTCCTCCTCTCTCTCTCTGCCTGCCTCTCTGCCTACTTGTGATCTCTCTCTCCGTGTCAAATAAATAAATAAAATCTTTAAAAATAAGTAAATAAATAAAATCTTTAAAAAATATATTCAGTATTTTTTCTTGCAGTTCTGGGAGTAGCTAAGCACCCACGTTCTTAAACTATTTAAACATGTCCCCATGTTTCCTTCTAGTCATTGTATATTTTAACTTTTATGTGTAAATCTTTTAATTTATCTAGAGTTTTATTTGGGTGTGTGATCTAAAGAAAGATCCTCTTCTCTTTTTCAGCAGCATTTGCTGAGTAGCCCTCTCCCCACTAATCCGGAAGGCCACCACTATCTTACACCAGACCCCTGTGTGCTGCGGGCCTGTCCTGAACTTTCTCTTCTGTTCCACTCATCTGTCGAGTCACATGCCAGCACTATACTGCTTTCATTTACATTGTTTTCTTTAAAATTTTAAATTCTGAAATACACAAAATCCTTTATGGTAAGCCTCCTCTAATGTTTTCCCATAATTCCTGTTTTACAGATAATAACAGGCTTAAACAAGTACTTCATAGCCGGAAGCTGGAGAAGTGGGATTTGAAGAGAACCAGTCCAGCTCCAGAGTCCACATGCTGAACCACAGTGCCTTCAGCCACTCCAGCTGAGTCCACAGAAAGAGCCTGAGGACCAGGGCCGCAGAGGCTTCCTACCACATGTGCGCTAGGCCCAAACCCTCATGGGGCCATATCTTCCAGGGTCTACAACCATTACTAAGTGGCAGTCGGAGGCATTCATCCACATTTTAGGAGCTTACAGCAGGGTCACAAATTTTTTAAACTGTGACATGGGTCACGCTGTCCCATCCAGATCCGGTTCATCCTTGAGAGCCCAGATCAAGGCCTACTTAGTGAGCAAAGCCTGCTCCCACCAGCTCGGCTTCCAGTGGCCCTCCTTTCGGATCACTCCGACGACTCACCACCCGATGACAAAATGACTTATTTTCTTGCCTACCTTCTACATTCCTTTTTATTTTCCCCCCGAAACATGACCCTACGCTCCTTAGTAACTGGAGATCTTGTCTTCTAATAACTCCTCGTCACACCACCAGTACTCAATACATACTTGACCGCCACACCTGGTTTTCAGTATCTGAGATGTTCGAGTCCATAATCTCTGAAGGACACGTGCTATTTCTAATGCTTTGGCAAATACATGAAGGACTAATTAAAACGTTTAAAAGTACTTGCTTTGACAATCCATTTGTGTTCCTATGACAAACACATTTATTTCTGTAACGTTTACCAAAATAAGAGTGCCAACCCATTCCCTCAATGTTTTCCTTGGTTAATTTCAATTCAGCCAAGATTTAAGAGCCTACTCCCTATAAGCACTAGAGTGACACAGGACAAATAAGTTTCCTCTGATGTGACAATTCTGATCCATGAGCAGAAGGTGACTTTGGGGCCCTGGGTTGACGAATCATCAGAGACATCGTTTGCATAATTAGTAATGTCTGCCACTGATGAGGAAACCCATGTAATCTGTTTGCCACGTGGGACTTAAGAACATGCACTGCCTTTCTAATAAAGTAACAGCTTGATTCTCTAATATATAAACAGAGGAAAGAGAAATCTTCATATAAGGAAATGGAGTTGGACTGTGTCACCTGTCTTCTTGGCCTACAAGATGCACCTTCTCCATAGGAACCGCTGGCCTGGCTACCATCTTGCTTTGCCTGCAGTAGGGGCTCTGTGCTTAGCTGATGTGCATCTAGCTTTGGCAGAAATGCTGTCCATACCACACGGTATCCAGCACTATGATACATACTACTTTTAAATTTCACTCCTCATACTCTGTCCTTGGGCTCCTGGTCCCCTGTAGTCCAGAACAGGACCTTGATTATTACAGAGCTGGTCTCCTCTGTTGAGTCAGCTTCCACTCCCAGTGAACTTCAGTTCACATCCGCTAAGCAACCGTACAAGTGACGGCAGCTCTAGCCAACGTACCAGGGCTTCCGTTCCATTCTCTGGCGTCAAAGTGAAAGCATTTGCAAAAAAGCGAATCTAAGGAAAAAGAAAAGAAGCGTCATTCTGTGGCAGGGTAGAACAGAAGCATTATTCATTTATATATTAAAAAAGATAACCTGCATTTCTTATCACAGGACATTTTTTAAGTACTAAAAGTAGAGAAAAAAGTCTAAAAAAGAAGTATCACTTAATCTCCACCACTCTGAGCCAACCACTTTTTAACGTGAAGGCATAATTCCTTCTCCTCTTTTACTTACCCCTGTCAGAACGGAGGGGCATTTTTCCCCCCAGGGCTCCCCAGGGCAAGAGAGAAACATTTCCTACAAGCAGCATTTCCTAAGATGTGCTGAAGGGATACTGGTCCTCCAAGAAATGCAACATAAACACGCAAGAACACAGTTCCGTGGCCACACAATGCACAACCATCCCCTTCCTGGGGACTTTTAACACATCTGACCACATTGAGAGCTCGGAGAAATCCAGTTTAATATCACTTAACCCGGGTTTCTCAAAGTGACGTCACCCTAGAACTCTCGGGAGCTTCAGGGCGTGATCAGAGACACAGGCCCCTGCAGAGAAGCAGACACTCGGACAGTGAGGCAGCGAGGACTGAGGTTGTTTGAAGCAGAGCTTACACACTGAGGAGCGTCAAAAACCTCAAATGAAATGAAACTCTGCCACCTTCTGGTTCAACTAATTCTTTTTTTAAAAAAATTAATTAATTAATTTTTAAAAATTTCTTTTTTTAAAAATTTCTTTCCAGTGTTCCAGAATTCACTGTTTATGCACCACACCCAGTGCTCCATGCAATCCGTGCCCTCCATGATACCCACCGCCTGGCTCACCCAACCTCCCACCCCCCGCCCTTTCGAAATCCTCAGTTTGTTTCTCAGAGTCCACAGTCCCTCATGGTTCGTCTCCCCTCCAATTTCCCCCAACTCCCTTCTCCTCTCCATCTCCCCGTGTCCTCTGTGTTATTCCTTATGCTCCACAAGTAAGTGAAACCATATGATAATTGACTCTCTCTGCTTGACTTATTTCACTCAGCATCGTCTCCCCCAGTCCCGTCCATGTTGATATAAAAGTTGGGTACTCATCCTTGCTGACAAGGCATCACACTCCATAGTATAGATGGTTCAACTAATTCTTAAGTCATTTCCCAACCCTTAAGCCCATCTGTTTGGTCCCCATCAAAGAGCTGAAGTAGACAAAGAGTCGTCACTTACCAGCCATATGATGGGCAGCAGCAGAGTCCACAAAAAGGGAGGGAGGATTCCACAGGTCAAATTGGTCACCATTGTCCCTGGGCACACCACGCTGGAATACAGACCCTGGCAGCACAGGGAGGAGCGGAGTAAGATTCAGATTCAGCGACTACGGACGCAGCCCGTCCAGGGCCTTGCGAGTAAGGGAGATCTGCAAACGAGCCGGGAAGCTGGGACACGGAGACTGATGCTCTGAGCTGCCCCTGAATCTGGGCAAACCGTTTCAGAGGATTCATGTCTGGAGGACTCGGGAGGAGGGCGCACAGGATGCAACGATGAGTAAGACGCGGTCTCTGCTCTCCAGAAACTCACAGAATAAAGAGCAACCCAGCTTCAGGCTGGAGGAGGAAAGGCGCATCTGGTTACCGGAGTTTGCCGGGGATTGGCTTAATGGAAGAGCAGCTCATCGGTCATGATAAGCACTTCAGATAAAAAAAGACATCCACGATACAGTCTCTGCCTTCCAGAAGTTTCTGGTCTGGTAGGGAACAGACAGCTAAACCTAAAGCTTGTGTCTGCCCCCCTGCAGGTACAGAAACCGCACACTCCTGCCAGGAGAGGTGAATGAAGGGCTGCTTATGCTTCCACGAAGCCCCTCCCCCACACCTGCAGTTCTGCATCAGGACCTTAGCCCAGGACCTGCCAATCTAGAAAGATCTGCCCTTGAAAGGGAGCCCAGTTAACACAGAGCCTGTGCTGCCAGGAGGGGCCTGGGTGGGCTTTACTCGACCTGGGAGCACAGGGATTGGTTCTACTAGTTGACTTAATTCAGTTTTTACTACCTTTCACCTTATGTAGCCATTGACCATTTTAACTCTGCTTTTTATTACTTTCAATTTTCTTTTTCACTGTGCCCCAGTGCAACACAGCAGTTCAGTGGGCAGAGAGCACCCTGAGCGGAAGCTGGAGCATTTCTCTTCTTTTATCTAGCGCTGCAGAGGTGCCGTAGAACCTGACAGATTACCCAATCCCAGGGGGTCCCCTTGATTTACCAAAGGTCCCCTGAAAAGAGTTAAGAGCCTGGACTCATCAGAGACCAAAACTTCTCCCCAAGAGAGTAGCACATTTTCCCCCAGTGACAGCTCCGGGGACTTGCTTATTCTGGGGCCAGCTAGGAAGTCAGGGACTCTGCAATCCTAAGTGAAGACATCTGTGACCTGAAATCCAGGGTCTCTGACACCTGTGACATCCTGATGTTGAGTGACACAAGAAATAAACAAGGAGGCAGCCTCATCTGAGAACCCGGTCCCCCCACACGTCACAAGGCTCAGCGGTTACAGGCAACCTGAGTGCTGCTATGAGACGTGGACGAGGGGCGCTGATTAAACTCTAGCAGGTGGCCCGCATGCACCGGCAGCATTTCCAGGGACACAAGCCTTCACTTCAAGAGAACGTGGTTCTCTCTTCCTAAAAGCCGAGGAGAAAAAGCCGTGGGCTGAAAACCAATCATACAGATTTTAGGAAGCAGCAGTATTAGCTAAATCTTTTTTTTTTGTAAAAGATGAAGTCCCAAAGCTTCTGACAATTAAAAACCTAAGTGAAATCCCAAAGCATTTTATGAGAAGAGATGCTAATCCACTCTGACCTTGTCCCCAAAAGGAAACTTCCAGAGAACAAGCAGTTGTGACAACTTTTGAAACATCTCAAGAACCTCAGAAGGAGGCTGACCACTGGACCAACACACTGAACTCAAATAAAAACAATAATAGTAATAATAAACATAACAACAACGACAGCCAACATAAACACACACAGGCACAGCATAGACCACACACCTTCCGTCCACACAAGACACCCACACACATGCACATACCACATGCACACCCACAGCACACACCCACAACCCAACATGTGCCACGTCCAGACATTCCCCCCACTCATTCACTCACATACGCACACATATGTGCGTGCGAACACGTGCGCATGCACACACACACACACACACACAACACATTCTGCCGCTGAGAGCTACTGTGAGTGCTTCACACCATCTCCCTCTTCAACCCTCCCAACAAATCTGTGAAGCAGGCACTATTTTTATCCCTATTTTTCAGATGAGGAAACTGAGGCATTGGGAGATGAAATAATCTGTCCAAGGATTCAAATCCAGTTCTAGGAGATGCTCTCAGCTTCTGTTCTTAGGCCATCCTCTCCCCTAAGAGACAGGGTTCCAGGAGAGAGAGTTCTATCTGGTAAGACGTCCACTCCAGGATAAACCCAGTCAGGACCATCACAGGAGGCTCTGTGTCTGACGTATCACCAGAGAAGTTCCCGCAAGGGCAGACAGCTTCTTGGTCATCTTTTTTTTTTCTCCTTTCTCCTCAGTCCTAAGCCTGGCCCAGTGCCCTAAACATGGTAGCTCTTTGGTAAATATTAGTGGAATTAAATTTCTCCAGTCCCACACTCAAACAGCAGAGTTAAAGCAACAAAGGAATATGCGGTAAGAAAGACTGGAGATTTTCAGTGAAGGTCTCAGACCTGAGCAAGAGAGACATCCAGAGAACAGCAGGCTCCAGACCAGAGGCCACAGGAAGCTGGCATGACCTGCAAGGGCTGCCTTCTCCAAAGACAGACCCCCGACACCCGGAGTCCTCAGAGAGAGCTCTGCATCTCACCAAAGATCGCCACTATCCAGAGGGCTTTGTAACGACTGACAGTCTGTGACATACAGTGGGACACAGTATGGTTTAGGGGGAAGATTCCAAGCCACGGTCAGACAGTCACGGGCTCAACTCACTATTACCTAGTTGTGTGACCTCTGGGTAAGCCACCCAACCTCTCCAAAGTGTGGTGTCTCCACATGAAAATAGGAATACTCAGACCTACACTCACCGTAACAGGAAAGGCACTGAATGACACACACGTAAGGGGTACAGCCCCTCAGACATAGTATGTGCTTAACAGTAAGTACTGGCATTGTCGGTGGTGTTGTCCATAAGTTATAGCTCTTGAAGAGATACAGAATGGTGAAGGAACCCCCATGTACCTAAAGGTCAGGAGCTAATTATCTCTGCCCAAAAACTTTTATGCACACCAACTGTGATTATACGTCTTCTCTTGTCTGCACAGTAAGAAGAAATCTTGCTGCTCAAGAAACGACACCACATCTTCTAAAGGACAACACTTTACAGAACGCCAGCCCTGTTACAGGAAATCAGCCGTACTTGGGAAACCACCGCCCGGCTGCCCCCGTCTCACCGAGCCGGGCCTCACCCGCGGGTTGAAGTTCCGGTTCAGCGCCACACTCAACAGGTCAATGGCGTACTTGGAGGAGCTGTAGGGCTCCTGGCCTCGGCGGTGCTGGATGTCCTCAAGGTGGAAATTAGACCTCCTTGCATTGCGAGATGACGTCCAGATGAGCCGGGAAGGATGGTCGCTGTGACAGAGGAGGGGTTCCAGTTCCCGAATCTGAGTGAGATAAAAAGGAACCACCAAACGGATTGAGGTCTACTGGAGGAGCACAGCAGGACAGCTGGGACACCACTGTGACCGGGAGTGTCACTGCTGGAGGGGCGACTCCAGACACACGACAGGGGAGGCTACAGCCACCCCCGCAGAGACCAGTTAGAGACAGTATGAACAGACATTTAGCTTCATGAAGATACAAATGGTCACATATAAAAATACGTACAGGTACTCAGGTGCCCGTGGGTTACCATGCACGTGTATCCCCCTGCTCTGTCAGGCCGGAAGCCACTGCTCCAGCATCAGCAGCAAGCACCAGATCTTGGTTTCTAACATCATTGTCTAGTAAGAGGAGCCAGATCTTGGAGCGCCTGCGTGGCTCAGTCAGTTAAGTGTCTGACCCTTGATTTAGGCTCAGGTTGTGACCTCAGGTCCTGGGATGGAGCCCCACGTCAGGTTCCACGCTTGGCAGGGAGTCTGCTTGAGGATTCTCTCCCTCTTTTCCTCCCCCGTTCAAGCTCTCTCTCTCCCTAAAATAAATATATCTTAAAGAAAAAAGAAAAAAAAAAAAAGCAGAACCAGATCTCCTTAGGGAGATAGTTGATTCTATGACTGGAGCAGGAATATATCCAATGACTCTGAACCATCTTCTAGTGCCAGAAAGGATACGCTCAAAACAGAAAAGCACACCAATGAGGCTATCAACAGAGATATGCAGGATCCATCACAAAGAGGCCCAATGGCAAACTGAAATATTCTGGGCAAGAAAATAAAGTAGTATTTCCATCTCAAAGTAGAAAATACACATCCACAAGCCCAGAGGAATAAAATACATGATTTTTGCTGCTGTATTGAGGTATACTTGACCAAGAAATGGTGGGGTAAAGCCGTAGATGGAGAACAGACAATCTCTCTTGCAGGAAAATTCTAAATAATTTATGCAGCTAATCAACCCTTCAGGGCATCAAACACAACCCCTTCAGGGAGAGCTACACATAGTCCATCTCTTCCAAAGAATACAATAAGTTAAGGGAGAGAAAAACAAAAAGAGAGACTACGATGAAAAACCTGACAAACACTACCTCACCAGGTGATCAAAGAGAACGTCACAGTGACAGCTCACACCGGGAATGTGAGGTGACCAGAACGGTACATCACCTCGTGGTCTTCCTCCCACAAACAGAACACTCAAGTCTCACCCTGAGAAGCATTTTGGACAAATCCCAACTGAGGACAAAGAGCTCAGCCAGAATCCTCTAAACCATCAAGATCATGAGAAACAAGGGAAGTCTGAGAAACCGTCCCAGCCAAGGGCAGCCGGAGGAGATCACCACTGTGTGTACTGCGGTATCCCAGGAGGGGTCATAGAACTGACAAGGGGACATCAGGCAGAACGGAAGAAAGCTGAATAAAGTTCGGACTTCCATTAATAAGTATCAGTGTTGGTTCTCCGACTGCCATAAATAGTGTGGTAGAGAGAATGGGGGTGGGGGGGAACACAGAGCTCTCTGTACTAGCTTTGCCAAAATTCTGTCAATCTAAAGCTATGCTAAAACAAAAACTGTATTAAAGAAAAATCTAGGAAAGTTCCCAGATGTGCTCCACATTTGCAGTGAACAAGTCAGTCAAATGCAATCAAGATATAACTGATACACATGAGATTAAAGCAGTTACCTGGTTCCTGGACTATAATACTACACTGTGCTTAGAACATCACAAAACCACCTCTACTCTTTATAACAGCCCTCAAAGTTTGGTCATGTTACACGTAACCAAATTGGGGAGGGATGATCTGTTTATCCAATGCATTTAAACCTGAACCTAGAATCTAAGCTTGTGTTCCATAGGAAGTGGTAAGATTCTTAAACCTAATATGAAGACAGTGGGAAGCATTCTAAGCCTTCTGATGATTTTACTTGATAAATCCATTCCAAAATCCCTGCTGATATGCCTCCTTCTACAAGGATACACAAGGATAGGCCATGTCATCAGGACACCTGCGATCGTTGTGCCCATGGCCATGGCTCTCCTCTGCTATTCCCCCAACCCAGATGACTCAAACACCTGATCTTCTAAACAACTTAATTTTTTTTTTTCTGAACAACTTAATTTTTAAACACTAGGTTGTCACAAAATTAATAGACTAGTAATAATGATCTTCTAGTATTAACAATGAATAATTCAAAAAGAAGGCAAAGAATGAGTATTATAAAAAGATAGAGGCAATATTAGATAATGGATCTGTGTAAAGGTATAAAGACCAGACAAGAATTCAATCCCATTTTAACTCTACATTTTAATGAACTTTTGTCATTGAAAAAGTGACACCATGTCACACTAAATAAATAGCACTAATGGTTGTAGAACGACACGCAAAGCTCCCCCTCATCCCTGATATCCTGGAACCTACTTCATCAAGTCAACCAGTGCTCCTCATTTCATCTATAACATTCTAGAAATATTATGTACATTTACACACACTACGTGAAGACAGATCTTCTGTTTCCGCAAATGAGATCATGCTACACATACAGCACCCTGCTATTCCTTCTTCATAATAAAATACAAGAGGCTGTTCCACGTAAGTGCAAAACATTTATCTCATTTCTTTTCGTGGGTCCATAATTTCCCAACATTTGCCTACATCTTCATTTACCGTAAATACAGGCGAGAGCTCGAAGAGTTCCAGCACCGAGGGGAATGAGGCTGAAGGTGAAGAAGAATGGGGGTAAAGAGGCAGGCACCAGACACACCCAGCCTCGGAGTTCCCCCAACACCAGGGAATGACAGGCCACCAGCGACACAGTTGGGCACTACTTCCTCTAGATAGTAGAGCTGTCCTTGGGGATTATGCCCGAGCAAGAGTGCAGAACAGGCGAGAACAAGTGTCACATCTCTCACTCACATTTACACGTGTGCCTAGAACTATAACACACGGTACAGATGCTGAAGAATCAGAGATCAAAACAGTAAGAGACGAATTGTGGATTCTTGCTTAATAGAGGCCTGCCCACCCCCTATCCTATCTAGCACCAAGCCCAGTTTCGAAGAACGTTCCGAACAGGACCGGCACACTTCCTCACTTCTGTACATTGTTTCTGAAGGCCCCTGTGTGTTTCTTTCTCACTTTGTCTCTGCTCTCTAAGTTGATGTCAAAAGAAAGATGATATATCAATCGAATGCTTTAGGGAAGCCATGTTTTCTTTTTTTTTTTTTTTTTGAAATTGAATTTTTATTCCAAATGACTGTAATGGCTAGAAAGACAACAGATAAAACTGAAAATGATCTGCTTAACCGGAAATTAGAAGTAGTTGATTTTGCAGGAGAGCAAACGGTAGGGTGACTGAGAGCCTTGGCACTTGTGATAATGGTTATGACCAAGAAAGCATAAAAATAACCAATGTCCTTCCAATACACAATCTGGATGTGCAGCATTTACAGCAAATAACATAAAAAGAAAGAGAGGAGGAAAGAAAGTAAAAGGAAAAAGAAAAAAATAACCTCACAAAACCCCAAACCTCAGAAATTAACATTCCCTTAAGAACATGGTGGTGAGAAGACTTTTGGTAGCAAAATTTTCACAATTCTTAAAATGGGAGTCTTCAAAAGTACTTCCTCAAATTCAAAAGCTAAAAAAAACAAAACAGTTACACTGGCTCAGAAGAGCTGCCGCCTGTCACAAAGATGACAAACAGTCCTACTTCCAAACACAGTGATCACCGGCGAACCTGACCACGGAACGGGGTGGCTGCCCAGCAGGCACTCACACCGCTGATTGTACAAGAACTCTCTGGACCGCTCGTCATCAACAGGTGACGCCGCAGCTACTGCTCCTCCTGACTGAGGCTAAGGCTGCCTTTCTGCACCTCCAGTTCCTCGGCGCTGACCATTGACGGGTCAATGGCTGCGTATTTGGTTCCGTGGAATTGCAGCAAATGGATCTGTACATAAAGATTCACCTCTGCACTTCTGCACAGGTATGGGAAATTGCCTCCTGTTTTAAGGTGAGCCCTCCGGGCATTAGGATACAGTTTGTACATTTCTTCTTTAGCCTCGGTTGAAAGTGCACTCTGGTCAAATACCAAAATATGGAACGCTTCACGAATTTGCGTGTCATCCTTGCGCAGGGGCCAGGCTAATCTTCTCTGTATCGTTCCAATTTTAGTATATGTGCTGCCGAAGCGAGCACGGAAGCCATGTTTTCATAGAGTGCCGTAACAACCCTATTTCAATACTCCAGGATTTTATGCGAGCCATGATCGATGGGCTTAACAAACAGGCCTGGGATGTGGCCACGCAAGCTTTTAGGATTATAGTAATAACGAGAGCATCTTGAGCCCAAAGTCTTGTTACCAGAATAAAGTGGCCAAAGACGTTGGTTTCGAACACCTCTTGGAGCCCGTCGGCAGTGACTCTGTCCTCCTGGGTCAGCAGCCCTTCAGCTGTGGAGAATATATGAATCACTTTTCTGAAACAGGAGAAGACAATTGTATGCCTTTTAAAAGCATCTTTAACTGAAGATACTGGAAAACACTCCCTGCTGCCCTGCCCTGCCCCGAAACTGCATTTCCTTGCTCCTACAAAAACACCCATTTCTCAGACTGTGTTCATGTGCGGATATAAATAAGATGCAAAAACTCTTCCTTTCCCCCAATTCAGGGAAGTGCTTACATTGTAACTCACAGCACCCACTGGGCCCTGACTCAAAAAAACCTGCTGCTAAAACTCGTTTCACCTTTTCTTGGCATCAGGTTGCAGGTGAACTGCTCTGGGGAAGTAATAGCCACACCAGACTCTGTGCAAATGGATGGTTAGCTGCCCAGGTCACACAGGTTGTTTTTTTTTTTTTTTTTTTTTTTTACTGGGAATTCTTAAAGCACCAAACACAACACATAAACTTGTGATTTGTCGTGAGATCCACTGAGTCGGTCAAGATCTGTGTGTGTGTGTGGGGGGGGGGTGTAATGGAAGAAAAGTAAAACAAAAGTAGCACCGTAGGAAGAGAGCAAATATCTATGTATACTAAGGTGAAGATAAGATTTATTTCTCACCGTAGGTTGTGGGCAGACATTCTTGGCAGTCACTGTGTTACTGTGTGAGAACACAATACTGTGTGAGAACACTGTTATTGTGTTACTGTGTTACTTGAGAACCTCCCAGGGGAGACCTTCAGTTCTGCGCACTGTCCCCACCTGTGGGCCAGCGCCCCTGCTGCAGAGCTGGACAAGCCGACTGCTCCAACAATCTCACTGACAACTCTGCCCAGCTCTGAAATGTTCCTGTTACTGGTCACGTCCCGGCAGATCAGACATGGACCTTCCGAGGCATCTGGCCACTTGGGATGTCCTGGAGACCTAGAGCGACCTGAGACCCAGGACCTGCGGCACCCCTCCCCTCCAACACAACACGGATGCAATACTTCCTGTCTGTGTCTTCTCCACCGGCCCTCAGTCCCTTCACCTCACCTACCAAGGGCAAAACCACTGATTTCTTCCACTCGGTTCATCTAGAAAATGGACATTACCTTGAAAAGAGGCTGGAGAAAAGTGCTTTGATGTTTAGCTGTGGGTTGGGCATGATCCCAGCATTCAGATAGACATAGTCTAATCTCTGAAACCTGCAAGGAAAACACCAAGACAAGATTGTTCATCTTCTCTAGAGCAAATGAAACAAAGAAAACCCACGAAGGACAGAAGATGCTTTCCGGAGGGGACACATGACACATGAGGGTCACACCACTTCTTTCTCAATGGTGTTTCTCCAGCCACAGTAAATATTTGAGTACTCTTTCCTTGACAGTGGCTTCAAACAGAATCTGGGGAACTGCAATGGGTTTTGAAGTTAAATCAAAGCTCCTTCCAGCAGGGGCCCCGCACCTCCGTGCGCCCTCCCACGTCACAGCCCTGCTGCCTCAAGTCCCTGCTAAGTGACCTAATATACTAAATACAAAGTTACTAAGTTTGTGATGACAAATATCTTGGAACTTTGAAGGCAACTGAGAAGAGTTAATACTATGAATGTTACAACCAAAAATCTTGAAAGTCGTTGTACTGGAAAGGGCTCTTCTTTATTTCTTTTTTTAATTTAATTAATTAACATGTAGTGTATTCTTAGTTGCAGAAGCAGAAGTCAGTGATTCCTCAGTCTTATATAACACCGCATGGTCCATCCCGTGCCCTCCTTAATGTCCATCACCCAGTTACCCCATCCCTCCACCCATCCAGCAACCCTCAGATTGTTCCTTCTGTTGAGTCTCTTCCAGTTTGCCTCCCTCTCCGATTTCATCTTGTTTTGTGTTTTCCTCCCTTCCCCATGACACTATTTTGTTTCTTAAATTCCGCATATGAGTGAGATCATAAGGTATTTGTCTTTCTCTGATGTATTTTGCTCACATAATACCCTCTGGCTTCATCCATACCATTGCAGATGGCAAGATTTCATTCTTTTTGATGGCTGAATAGTATTCCTGTGTGTGTGTGTGTGTGTGTGTGTGTGTGTGCGCGCGCACGCGCGTGTGTGTAGATCTATACATGCACACGTCCTCTTTATCGATTCATCTGTCTGTGGACATCTGGGCTCTTTCCAAGTTCGGCTATTGCAGACATCACTGCTATAAACATTTGTGTGGAATTATTCTTAGAAAATGTATTCTCAGCCTTCAGGGGTGACTGTGGAAGCAACTGAAGCCATCAGGGCCGTTCCTGGTCTTGGGCTACTGAACTCAACAGCCCGGTATGACCAGGATCCCATGATCTCCTGGGGCAGGACACAGGTCATGAGCTATGAAATACCATTAACCTCAATCCCTTGCTGCCTCCGGAGAGAGCTAGCGCAAACATCCTGCTGCTCCTTCCCCATGCCTGCCTCCCTGCGTGCCTACGTGCAGGGAAAGGTGCATCTTCAGGATGACCGCTGCTCCTTTCCACCCCTTTCCCACACTTCGGAGACAGAACATGCATTCGTTCAGAGGGTGCCACATCTGTCCTTGCTGTTCTAATAAAAAACAGAACAAAAGCCAAGCACAGAAGCCAGCGGCTGCTCTCTCTCCCAGCGGCAGTCCTGCACATTCCCTTAGATCCTTGTCTGAGAACTTTATTTCAGTGCATGATGATAACTGGGGTGCACGTGCCCCTTTGGATCACTGCAGTGGTATCTTTGGGGTAAATACCCAGTAGTGCTATCCTGGGTCGTATTGTCAACTCTTTGAGGAACCTCTGTACTGTTTTCCAGAGGGGCTGCACCAACTTGCATTCCCATCAACAGTGGAGATTTTTTTCCTCCTCATCCTCGTCAACACCCGTCTTTTCCTGACTGTTGATTTTAGCCATTCTGACATTGTGGGGTGGGCTCTCACTGAGATTTTCATTTGTATCTCCCTGATGCCGAGGGACGTGGAACATTTTTTCATTTGTCTGTAGGCCTGGAATGAGCTATCTTCACTGAGGATGAAAGGTTCTTTCCTGCTAAATGAGGAAATATAGCTAAATCCTTACAAAGCAAAGAACTGGTCGAGAAGGTTTGGGGAAAGGAATGCCCGAAGCCTGATTGAGCCCAAAACTGCTGTACTGACTCCAGGGTCTCTAACTCAGTAAGGACATTTCTTTTGCAGCTTCAAAGGCTTGAAAACTCAAGGTTATGGAAGAGCAGGGCATATGGAACCAGAAAACCTCCTCAGTTTTTCAGAAAGATGTTGTGGCAGAAAATTCTAGGAGAAAGGACATTTCACAAGAGGTTAAGGCTGAAACTAGAAGAGCAGGATGAAGAAAACCAGCTTTACCTTCACTCTGTAACTTGTGCATTCGCAACAGGGAAATGCAAACAGGCTAGCAACCCCCAAACATAAAACACAGAGCCGTAGTCTTCAGCAAATGCCTTTACCAAAAAGGCCTTCTGTGTTTCTACTGTACTTCCTTTTACTGTCCAAGGAAATAAAGCAGCTCTCCTTTCTTAAGGACCTCAATGACAAAAATGTTTGAAGGGGTACCTGGGTGGCTCAGTTGGTTGGGCGACTGCCTTCGGCTCGGGTCATGATCCTGGAATCCCAGGACTGAGTCCCACATTGGGTTGCCTGCTCTGCAGGGATATGCTTCTCCCTCTGACCCTCTCCCCCTCATGCTCTCTCTGTCTCTCAAATAAATAAACAAAATATTTTTTTAAAAAGTTTAAAAATCAATTATTCTGCATATCTTTAAGGCTGAATATGGACTAGTATGGGGCTCCCCACCTTTTTGGATCATAAATTCCTCCTAGAATTTATAAATAAAAATAAAGCATGCCCTCTTTTCCCAGGGAAAAAAAATGCATTCTGCACCTATATGCAATTCTGTGTACACTTTCCACGGAGTTGTACATCCAAGGACTCTATTCCTTCCTATACCAAGTATTTCTCAACCGCCTATTACATGCCAATTATCATGTAGATGTGAACAAATCTTTATGGGCCTGGGGGGTGGGTATGGAAATCTCTGAAGAAACAGGGTGCAGATGTGGGTTCTCAGACCAACTCAACCAACATCAAGTCCTATAACATTCTTAGGCACCTGTCCAACTTAACGAAGTTGTTACATGGAGGAGAGATGCAGAAACTGTATTGAGAAAGGAGTTACCAGAATGTCCACACAACTAGCCATACATCAAGGTGTACTCAAATTCATCCTCATGAAATAATCACGATTATGACTGAGCCTGAAAATGTGCTCCTGAGACACCACAGGTCACTCTGTACGGATCTCGCCAGCATAATGTCTTACACTGCACCTGTGCCTTTTTAGGTTTTCTTCCTTCTCATTCTGTTCACGGCCGTCTCATGCAATCACGCGAGAAAACCTGTCACCCAGAAGCGTACCTTTGCTTGAGCTCCCCGGTGGCCCGGAGGACTGACTGGAGGCTGCAGACATCCACCTGCACGACGCTGACCTCGGCGGCGGGGTGAGAGGCCAGCAGCGCCCCGCGGACAGCCTCCGCCTTGCCCACGTTCCTGCACGCCAGACACACGTGCAGCTCATCGTCCTCCTCCAGCAGCCGCTTGCAGAGTGCGAGGCCAACGCCACTGCCAGGACAATTTGGAGACCGAACATGCGTTCGTTCAGATGGTGCCACATAGGAGGCATTGCTCTCTGGTTCAGAAAACTGCCTCTACCCAGATAAGCTCCCATGAGGAGCCCCAGCAGAGGAAAAAAGACTCAAAAATTGCAAAGAAGAAGGGACACCCGCCCCCCCCACCCCAAACCTGAATAGTCAGTTACTCGCTCAGGATGCTGCCCAGTTTGCCTTTCTCCTATTTTGCAAAAGCTCGAACACACAATTAAGCACACTGCACATGGGAGCTGACTTTTCATCCGGCGGTTTGCATTCTGTACTGGCTAGGACACTGGTGAAAGGGAGTCAGTATATCACCAGCGAGAGCTGAGAAGAGCTAGTTCTAGCTCTAGCCGTTTCCCGTGTGCCTGTTTTGCTTTGCTGTCTCTGTCCCTCAAGGACAAGGGCTCTACTACCCATTGGCATCACTGCCACCATCCAGAGCTTGCAAACTTCCCAATCAGGAACGGATGGATCTTTCAGTAACACAGCATGAGCCAAGTCCCTCTCAACCACTATGATCGAATAACCCGCAGGAAGAGAACAAACTTCACATGACTAAGCAGCAGGTAAGAAGAGGAAACATGAGATGGGCCCCAGGAAAGAGCAGGAGGATGAGGGCACAAGTCAAAGACAGATAAACTACTTGCGAAACTGCACAGTAAGTGAGGACACCACTCCGATAGGCAGGGCTGAGTGCAACCAAAGCCTGGGCCTTGCCAGCACAGCACCAAAAGTATTTACATTTATGCTTTCTCACTGGATAATAGCAGGTCTTTCCAATAAATATCCAAGTGCATAATATCACCATATGTGACTCGTTGACAAGAGTCCAGCTTAGGAAGTACCTTGTCGACCAGTGAGGGCACTCACATACCCCTGCCACACTGGCTGGGCTAAGACAGATGTGACTAGGTCACTGAAAGGGGGCGATTTTAGATGACGTTTGACATGTCTTCTGCCTTCATCCCTCAAAACCGCCCACTGCAACAGGCAGAAGAGAGGCCTGGTTGGTGTCATCCTCCCCACTCTTCAAGAAGTGCGGATGAGGGGCGCCTGGGTTAAAGCCTCTGCTTTCGGCTCAGGTCATGGTCTCGGGGTCCTGCGATCGAGCCCCACATCGGGCCATCTGCTCAGCGGGGAGCCTGCTTCCTCCTCTCTCTCTCTCTCTCTCTGCCTACTTGTGATCTCTGTCTGTCAAATAAATAAACAAAATCTTTAAAAAAAAAAAAAAAGCAAGAACGAAAGAGAAGTGCAGATGAGAAGTCAGAGCAGGGGACAGAAGAGGCCAAGGGTCCACAGGGGCAGCCCTGGAATAACTAGGAACGGGGGAACGGCTGTCTGCGCTCCTGCCACGTCTCGCCAGGTAGAGGGTGACTTTTTAAGAGCGAGTCTGGGTGTCTAGCTGCGTCCTGGGTGGACAACTCCGCCCCCCACCCCCAGCCCGCCCCACCGCTCCTGGGTGTTGAAACTTGTCCGGGGCGCAAAGTCCTGCACAGATACGGCGCCCGGAGCACAGCGTGGCCGCGACGCTAAGCGCGGGGCACTGAGGTCCACACGGACCAGCCGGCGGAGGCGGGGTCCGCGTGGGAAGCGCCCTGGTCCCGGATCCCAGCGGGACCCCCGCGACGCTCCCGCTTGCCTTTCCGCCGTCACGTTTAATTCCAGCACGGGTCACTGAGCGGCTCGGGCCACTGAGCGGCTCGGGCCGCCGGACGCCCGCATCGGGCGCGGCGGGGACCCGGGGACACAGGGACCGGGGCTCGCGCGAGGCCCCGCGGGGCAAGGCCGGGGACGCGCCCTCCCGGGGACGGGCGCCGGCGGTGGTCCGGCCCTGCTCTTCCTGCTCCCCGCGACCCCCGACCCGCCGCCGCGGCCGCCGAAGTCGCCTCACCTGCTGGCCCCGGTGACCAGCACCACCTTCCGCATGGTCTCCCTCCCACCGCCGCGCCGCGCCGCCGGGAACCGCCACCGCCGCCCGAGCGGAGCAATCCGGCCGTCCGCCGCGGCCACGCCCACGCCGCCGCGGCCCAATCAGAGCCCGGCGGACCCGCCTCCTTGCGTCATCGACTCCGCGCCGGGCCCTCCAATCGCCGCACGCAGTGCGCTCCCGGAGAGGGGGGGGCCGAGGGTGGGGTGAGGTAGGCCGAGGGGCGGAGTCGGGCCCGAGCCAATCCGGACTCTTCTCGTCCCTAGGCGGCGCCCGAGTGCGGGAGGACCGGCCACGCTCCTTCAGACCCGCGGGGTCCCCGGAAGGACTTGGGTGCAGAGTCGTGACACGCAGGGGCTATCAGCCTGCCACTCTGTTGCAGGAAGGCCTCAGGATAGTTGCGCAAGAACGCCTTAATTTTAGCGGCAAGTTTTGGGTCTAGGAATTCAAGTTTGGGTATTATCATCTACTTTGCTTTTCGCTTCTTTTAGGAAGTGTAGCTGCAGGCACTGTGCCCCTTTACAGACCAGCTTCTGATCCCAGACCTGCTCTTTCTCCTTAAAAAAATCATCTTTGGAGAAATGAACATTGCTTTCATTAAAAATTTTATGTAGAATCTTGCATGAAATACCAATTTTCAAAATTTGGAGTGTGGTATGAATCAGAGTATCTAAGAACTTCATAGGACATTGTGAGCCGCATCCTGTAAGCTCCTACTTCAGTGTTCCTCCAACTCAGTGGTGGTAAAGGACCCGTTTTGTTTTTCCAAGACATCCCAGATGGATACTTTTGGAAAATACAGTAACAATGCATTTTAGAAAAATGAAATAAAAAGCGAAGTATACAAAATACAAGTCCTCAATATTTATTATTAGATACAACACATAAAAGAATATTCTGCCAAACTGCTATGAAAGTTTCTGAGGCTTACTCTAGGTTTCTGTATGTACCTTGTATTGGTAACAAGGTGACCATCACTAGTCTAGGTTCACACTAAGTAACTCCACACCTCATGTGCCTAACTCTGGGGAACATGCTTTAATCTACTTCCTGGCCTCTTTCAAAGTTTCAATTATTTATGCACAGCAATGATCCATGAGCAATGTGAGACTGATATAATTTATACTGGCTTTTGAAATCATAGAGGTCTTGGTTAATTGATACTGTAAGGGCACTCCAACTTGCTTCAAGTTTATGCACTCCTTGCTTGCACCCTTGGTTTGCAACAGAATAACCTACTTTCCTTAGGTTTGCAGACCACTGGCCTTAAGGAGTGAAGAAGTAAACTTTCCCAGAATATAAGGTCTGACTACATTTAGAAACAGCTACCACAGATACCAGCCAGCATGTCTGTTCAGGGTCATGTCAACAGACGACTAAGCACCTGGGCACCTGCTTCTCCCCCATGCAGCCACCCCACCCCTTATCCCATGCCTTCTTTAAAACTTTCCACCTTGACCCAATTGGGGAAGATGGTCTTTGAGAAGCTACTCCACTGCCTTCCCAGGTTGCCAGCTTCCTGAATAAAGCTTCCTTTGCTTTCCCACCATCACTTGTCTCTCGAGTGTTGATTTCCAGGGGCAAGCAGCCGAAGCTGAGTTCAAAACTGGTTCTCTGTCCAGGAACAATATCAACTAGTTTAGTAATACTTTATCTTATACCAATAAAATTATATCCAAAAAATAAATCCAATTGTTTGAATATTAGATTCCTAAATCATTCAAACATCTCTATTGTTATCTGGGTGGAACTCAGCTCCTACCCTTCTGCTATTTTCAAATATTCTAAAGAGACCATATTTTAACAATATTTTCTGGGAGTCCTAGAATAAAATTAACCCCAATCTTTAAGTTTAGACCCAAAGTTTCCTTTTAAGATGTCCTAGGGCTCAGAAGTGGCATGTAGAAGGAATAGAGTTGTGGGGTTGTCCTGTGAAAAACTCATTCCTCCAGAGAAGGGGGAGGGCCCAGGCTCTGGAGATTCAGCATCCCCACAATTTGGGGATGCCAGCCAGTACAGGACCCACTGTGAGTTAAGTGAAGACAGGACGACCAGAGCTTCCATCTCCTACTAGTGTGATATCCATCCAGTCCAAGTGAGAAAGCCTTGTTCCTTGCTTCCCTCTTTCTATTCAGTTGGACCTTTCAAGTTTCTGTAACCTTCCCAGGATGGGTGAACCACTAGAGGTGCCAGAGAAACCAGGAGAACAGAAATCTATTAAAACAGTTGGCATTAAATTTTATATTTTAAAAATATCTAATCAGATGTAGGACACCTCAGTAATGGTTATAATATATAGTTCAGTGATAGGTGAGTAAGTATGGCTTTCATCAAATCAAACTAGTCATCTTGAGTTTATACTGTTCATGGGCTGTTTTCCTGGAAACCAGAAGAACCTAGTAGGCGACATTCCATTTATCCCCAGTAAACCTTGGCCCCTAGAACAGAATCGTAAATGGAGCACTCCTACCTTTGACTACTTATTACCTTATAAAGTAAGTTTGCCTCTACTCTAACTGCAGAAACCCATCTCTGGTTCCTTTGCTGGTGCCTGAAACAGTCCTTAGGTAGACAGAGATGAGCAAAGGTAGCTTTAACACCTGGGACAGAGCTCTACTCGGCATCTTTAGAAACTTCTCCAGAATGGACTTGTCTCTGGTTTAAAAACAGGGGCAAAAGAACAGCTGCCAAGGGGCCACGTAGCTTTTCTCGTGGGTATCTTTCATCCTTCTCCTCTTCAAATCACTAGTCCTTCAGTCTGGCCCAAACCTACTCTGACAGAGGAATTTTACTCATTTCACTCAATAGGAAGAGAAAGATATGTTGCTTATACATAAGGAGTTACTGGGTGCCTCTCAAGGACCGGAAGGTAAGTGTGTATACTTCTTTTTCAAATACAAAATGAACATAAAATTCTAAGTAGCAATAAATCAGTAACAAATTATATGCTCAGATAAATGCATAGCCTATAGATGCCATATGGTGTACGAATACATATCACACATACCTTCCTTTAAAGCTTGACAACAGTGTTGACAATATAATTGTATCTCTGAGTATCTCTGCTGTTCCTGTTTACTTTTTTCTTCTTTGCCTCCAACCCCACTCCCATCGCATGGATATGTGAATCCCTGGCCCTTAGCCCCAGAATCAAACCAAACACTCTGCGGATCAGAGTGTGCCTTCGTGAATTATTTTTGCCCTCTGAGTATTCTCTGAGAATTTGTATCCATTCTCTTATCTCTCCTAGCTGTTGCTGAAAAAATATGTAATCATTCAGAAAAATAAAAGTATAAATATATTCTTCAGAGACCAAGTAAGAAACACGTTCTTTTTTCTTTGGGGAAGAGGGTGGTTCATCTGAATTTCTTTTATGAAGACCAAGTCTGTATTCTGGCTGTTCAGAGTTCTTGTTGCTTTTTGTATGCTTGTGTGGTCTTGAGCCAGATGACATGTGGATTTAGAAGGGATTTCTATGTGTCAAACAAGACCGCTTCATAGCAACAACAATAAAGCATCTGCAATTAATTCTGGACTGGCTTCTCCAGAACTAATGTGACAACCCAGAATCCCAATCTCTAGTATGTTTGGATGTGCCAGAGACCAAGATGCTTTTCCTCCAATAGACAGTCAAGCAATTGCGAGAGGGCTGTGTATGTAACCCTCTGTCGGATGTCCCCCCACAAACAGGCATGCCCAACACGCACACAGCACACTTCTCTGGCTCTGTCCCGGGGCCCCTTCAGGTGTCCAGAAAGACTGTAAGATAACCAAGCCCAGAACTGGTGCTGTTGATACAGAAAGAAGGACCCATCAGTAGCATATTTCTTTAATCATTGTTATTTACAATTTATCATCTGACAGACGTACAGAGAATAAATAAAGAAAAGAAAATATACAATGGGTATCTTGTTTCTTTTTCTAATACAGAGAACTTTTACGTATTCTATTTTGGGATGACTATGATAGTTTCAAGCAGAGATCAATCGGTTTGCTCTACCCCTTGATAAGACACATTGTCCTCCAAAAGCCTACAAAACAAGGCCCAGAGATTCCTTCCTCACAGGAAGAGTGAGCCATGCTGGTTCAGAAACTCAGTCCTCAGAAAAAGATAGCAGACAACAGGGTAGAAGAACAGGATATCATGAGTAGTAAAGGACATAAAATGAATAGGCTGGGTTACAAACTCTTGGGTGTGTTTGCAGGAATCCTACCCAATTCCAACCATTTCTAAGCCTCTTTTCAAGAAAACAGGTGATTGCCTCATTGCATTGTGCTTTCCCTTGAGTCTCTTTGCAAATTCCTCCCTCATATGCTTTTGGAGATGTGGGTTAAGCTGGCTTGGGACTCTGATCCTTCCCCTTTAAGGGTTCTTGACAGGTGTTTGCTCAAGAAACCAGAAAGCTTGTTTCAAAATGGGCTGTGTTTGGGGCCAGAGTCCCTCCCTGCTCTTGATGGGGTGCCTTGAGAGAACTGCCTTGCTGCTGCCTAAGGACTCCAAAGAATGATACAGATCTAACAACTCCAAAGAATGATACAGATCTCCATAGATCTATTTCATCCTCAGAAAATACACGAATGGAGTATGTACTGCACCAGGTATGAGCCTGGCAACTTTTCTCTCCTTCTTCATTGAAAAATAAACTCTCTGCATTATAGCAAAGCAGTTCTCCCTAAATTCACCCCAGTTATGCTGGGTGACAAGTTTCAGTTTCTTTTATTTATTCCAAAAACAACACTCCATGAATATTTGTTGAGTGCTCACTACGTGCTTGGAACTTGACAGGACATGCAGAAAGCAGTGTGAACCCAGTAACCGTCCTGTGACCCACAAATAGGGCAGGTGAAAGATACCATCACAAAACTCACAGCTGTTTCAAGTCCCTACCCTCAGGTCATTTCTGTGTTTACATTTAATTTGGTCCAATATAGCTGTTATTCCACTTAAGAACTGATATTCAGGCAAATGAAACGTCTCTACCATTCTGACCTTTGTGTCTCATCACACACTAAAGGACTCTATGCCATTGTATCTATTCCTTCCACAAGCCGGCCTTGATGCCATTAACCAAGTGCCACCCAGCTCTTGACCAAAATACTGGTTTTAACCCTAAGTCCCCTGCCTGACACCATTACAAACCCTACTCACTTATAGGAACCGCAGAGAACCATCTGATTCTCTTGTCAGCAAGATCCATGCAGATCTCACTGCCCCTGTGTTTCCAAATCCTTCTAAGTTGTTCCTGGATTGTTCCAGTTGCTAAATAGCCAAACTAGTCAGAAAATGTGGAAGCAGTCTAGGCAGGATATTGCTTGGTGATAAAGTTACAGACAATTTGTTATATTCTCTTTAGAATTTTGTAGAATCGTATCCAGATAGTGTTTTTCCTGATGCATCCAAGCAAGGCCAGGTTCCAAATCAGAAAGGGATGAAGTGTCCAGAAACTAAATAAATACATGTTTAAAAAAAAAAAAAAAAAAGAACAGTGAAATCTGCATAAGGTCTGTAGTCTGGCTAATAGCATTATAAATGTGAACCTTCTGGGTTTGAAAATAGACAATGGTTATGGAAGATGTTATCAATGGGGGAAAGCCTGGTGTTAGGATAAAACTACTCTATTTTCCCAACTTCTTGTGAGTCTTAAAAGTATTTCAAAATAACAAATTAAAAAAAGGAAGATATGGCAAGTAAATAATTACCCACCACTTGTCTGCCACCAAGCAATACAGCTAATTGTGCCAGGGAACTCAAAATGCCAGCAATCCGATCACCGTTAACCATTCTGGTCTCTTTCCATGTTGATTCAGCATTCCAAGACACTTACCAAGTGGAAAAGACATTCGTCTGTTTCTATAAAAATGTTAAATTTCAATTCAGAAGGATTTCCCAGCATAGATCAGGATCTGCAACTTCCAGAAATATTTAGAGACCTACCATATGCTCAGCCAGAAGTCAGAGGTCTTGCTGAAGAGAACAAGATGGCAGGTATATAAATTCAAGCTCGGATCAAAGATTAATAGCCATATGTTGGAGTAATCTAAGCCCTAACTGTAAGTTTCTTCATTTTTTTTTTTTTCGGTTTTGGGCAAAACAGATGCTGTTCCATTTTAGAATATTTCCTTGGAACATCTTCCTCTCCCCCTCTTGCCGACACACCCCTTCTTCTGTTCCCCATTACTCAAAACACATGGCTTAGCCCCACATCATGGCTTTCTTGTGGGAAGTCTGGATGGGACTAGAAAAACACATGGTTCCAACGTGGCACGTACCTCTTTGCACAGATATCAAACAAGACTTAGTCTTGCCTAACTTCAGCCTGGGACCCCCTCCGAACCTAGAAGACCCTTCCCTGATGGTTGCTTACGTGTTTCTGTTAGGACTTGCTCTTCCTGAAGACTCTGAAAAGCTCCCTTCCTTTCCATACGCGGCACCTGCCTTTTCATTTCTTAATAAATACTTCCATAATCTCTATCATCCAGAATTCCTTTCTCTATTGTAGTTACCCTTTATTTCAAGACACTTGCTTTTCTGCCCTCCCTCGGACCTCTCTTCAGAGATGCGTGCTCCTGCTTCAGCGCAGACTCCTGCCTGTGCCACCTGCTCCTCCCTGCCCTGCCTTGCCCTGCCCTGTGTCCTGTACCCTCCCTTACCTCTTTTTGTGTTGCCTCCTCTCGGGTCACCCTCCCCCCGCCTCCCCCACTCAGCCACGTGCACTTTCACTGCTTCATTTTTGACGCCACGTCCATACAATGCTCATTGTTACACTGTCTCTTGCACTTGCAAGTGACCTTTCCACAGCACAAAAACCACATTCTCTACCCAGTGCCCCTTCCCACTCCAGATCTCGCCTAATCACATCTGTGTCCAGACGGCACATCAAGATGTGGACCTAGTGGTCAGCCCATTCACCGCAAAAGTATAAATTTAAATCCGCCATTCCACAAACACAATCTGGACATAAACTATTTCACGTGTGTCATGAAGAGGACAACTCACTACACAGTAGCAGGGCCCCGTGGTTGGCTGTCCCTTTTTCTGTGTCCCTTTCTAAAGCTTCCCAGCTACATTCTTCTCGTCGAGGTTGGAGCTACTTCTAAATTCAAGGTACTAATCCTTCACCGTGTCCTCTGTTGGGTCTCTTGGGTCTGTGCAGCGAGGCTCTGTGGGTCTGACCAGGCTAGACGCAAGACCTGTGTCTGTGACAGAGGAGGCTCAAAGCCGGAAAATGTGCATCCTCTTCCCAGGAGAGGGTCACTGTACGGGACAACACTTCCTTGCCAGCCACTTGAAACAGATCACTCTGTGACTCAAGGCCAGGAAAATCCAGACACACTAAGTTGATTTTCAATATGATTTTTTTTTTTAACGGGATGATGGAATGCGGTGAGTTGAGGCAGAAAGGGAAAAAGAAAGAAGCAGAGAGATGAGGCAAAGATGGGGAAATTATGTTGTCTTCTCTTGCCACACATGACATCGTGGGCACCGTGTTCATGGAGCCCTCCCAGAAGCAGGAGGATGGAGAATAGGCTGCCAGTCCTGATTTCAAGGCCCTTTGATTCTACTGCAGTGAGATGATTATGTTTATGTATCTCTGGGACAGGGGCAGGGGGTGCCCAGATGAAACACTACTTCTGGATGGGTCTGTGAGGGTGTTCCCAGACGATGTTAGCATTTGAATGGGTGCACTGAGTGAAACACATTGCCCTCTCCCGCGCGTGCCAGTGCGTGCGTGTGTGCGTGCGTGCATGTGTGTGTGTGTTGCGGGGGGCTCATCAAATCTTCTGAGAGCAGGGGGAAGTAGATGAAAAAAGATGGAGGAAGGGGGAATTCATGCTCTCTGCCTGACCGCTGAGCTAGAACATCTCCGGCCCTCTGTTTCTCAAAACCTTTCCCGGGTCTCCAGCTTGCAGGAGGCAGATGGTGAGACCCTGAAGCCCCATAACCATGTGGGCCAGTCCCTTATAATAAATTCTGTATATCTAGGTATAGATATCCTATTGGTTCTGTTTCTTTAGAGAGCTCTCTAATACATGAAGTTGTCCTGGTCAGAACAGAGGGGATAAGGAGATGTCTGGCCCCGCACATATGAACTGAGACTGGGTCTGTGGAAACACCTGATGACACTTCAGAGCACTGTACCCATGGCAGCCATGACCGTTACTGCTATAGTAAGTTCCCTGCACGACTCCTTCCGCTGACCACGATTTTCAGAGCAGGAGAGGACCAGATAAGGGAATCTGTATCAACTGTCCATCCAGTTATCCAACCACCCCTGCACATTTCAGGATGGGAGAGGCTTTAAGACCCTCTAATCCAATGTCCTCATTTTACAGCGAGGGAAATGGGCGTCCAGAAAGGTGAAGTGACTTATCCAAGGTGACACACTTGGCCTGGGGCAGAGTAGGACCAATTTCCAAACTAACGCTCTCCTGACTCCCAAACCTACAATCTCCACAGAATTAGTCCTGGGAGAGGCTGAAGCCCAGAGTCAAAGGACAGCGATAGGGCGCAGGTATATGCCAGGGTCACAAGAGCATCTGCGGATTTGGGAAGTTCACTTCTGCGGTAGCCTGGAGCGCTGCTGAAGGCTGACCAAGGGAGAATAGTCAAGTCCCTGAGCGACTGTGCACAAGGGGGACCAGGTGAGGGCTCCAGCAGCAGACCCAAGGAAGGACAACTCAAGACTACTTCTTCTGAGCTGGGGAAGTTTATTCTGTAAGTTTTTCTGATTTCTCCTCAGCAGGAGCGGAGAGGTCTCCTTTCTGGCTTCCCATTAAAATCTGAGCCGTTGTGGAGCACAGAGCTCCCAATCTGTTCTGAGGGGACTCATTCGACAACGTATCAGTCTCCACGAGTTCTGAACCCAGACCTTCACAATTCTCTTCTGCTGCCCACACCAACCCCGAGTGTGTACGAAGCAGGAACAGGGAATGACTTCTCTCTTGTGCTCACCCCGTGTCTCTCTAAAATCAAGGACTCTTAGGGAGACAAAGACATTAAATACCATCTCATATGACCTTGTGTTTGAAAGCCTACATCTGAAGCTCTTCAGGGACAACGGACTCCCCCATCCCCGTCCCCCGCCCTCTGGAGGTGGCCCGACTGCCCTGTGTGTTCTGAGGACTAGGCTTTCTCGAATAAGGAGTGGAAGTCTATCTGCTTGTAACTTTCCCTCCTCGGCCCTCTTTGGTCAACATTCTGCAAACACGCAGATCTATTCCCTACAATACGTGGCCTTCAGAGAGGGGTCCTCTAGGGGATACATCTGCCAAAAGAGCTGGAAGACTTACAGAAGATGAACCTAAGGGCCCGTGATTCAGACATCAAAACACCAGGCTTTATGGATTCAAAACCAGGGTTTCGGCGAAACACACACCTGGAAACATCTGAACGAGAAGAGGACCTTCTGCAGAAATCACAGGTGAATAGTATACCTATTGCCTGTCCCCCACAGACCTCTTTTCCCATGTCCATTCTCTGTTCAAGAATCCTTCCGTGCATGAGGTACTTTTTTGGCAAGTGACAATTCCCCTTCATACAGCCTTGGACGGACATTATCTCTTATGCACATCCTTTGTATTGTCTTTGCAAATAGACCACGTAGACCTTACCCTTGACCCCTGCCCATGAGTAAACAAAACACCCACTCCGAGAAGCAGGGGTTTTTCAAGCACATATCATCTGCTTTGACAGGGAGAGAAACGCAGAGGGTAGACATGTCCAGAGGGCCAAATTAGGAAACCAAGAAATCCATGACCAGTTGCTGAATACCAACCATTCCATCCGATTCTCCACTCTTACCGAGTGTTTTCCCTAAGCCTCATCATGTTTCCTAAGACATTAGTATTCTTCAAGTTTTTCATTCTGAAAATACGTTTTAAAAGGTGACATGGGAAAAACATTGTAGCATCTGCACATTTATAAACATAGCATATTTAACCTTTATAAATTATCTAAATTGTCTAGCCCACTATCCAACACTTTGGTATATTAAGTAAGATTTCTTTACTAGATTTTATCTGCCCTAGGCTTTTTTTTTCTTTTTTTAGTTTTTTAATGTAAAAAAAAAAAAAAAGAGTAAATATGGGTCAGGGGTAGAGAGTGAGGGAGTGGAGTGAAGGGAGCCCAGGGACAGAGAGAGAGAAGCCAACAAGCCTCCATCTCCCGAGCCCATTCAATGTCCAGATGGAGTGGCTTAGGCGTGGGTGAGCGAGTGGCCGGTCTCGCGAGAAGGACCCGGGCCATCGGGATGTGGCCAGGCAGTGAGCGCATCATTCGTCCCCTTGCTGAAGGAGCAGAAGGTGGATTTCCTGGAACGACGGACGGTGCTTGGTATCTCTTCTCCAGCAGCTGAGCATCAGCTTGTACACAGAGTCTGGGCACACGGCAGGCTGCGGGAGGTACGTCTTGGAAAACAAAAGTCCACAAAACCCCAGAGTGTTAAGAAGGGCAAAAAGGAAGTGTAGCTGCACGGTGGTGTTATCTGCCTCCCCCAGTGCTTGAGCTTGATCACTGAAACAGGTGTGATGTCTGTCTTTCCCACTCCCAGCTGGGTCCCTGTCCCCTTCCCTTGTGCCTCATTGTCTGGACCAGGATCTCCTGATGGACCACTCTGAGGTCCCGACCATCATGCCAAAGATGAACCTGAAGCAGAATGAGGACTCAGGCTGGAAAGCATGTGGTTAGACTATGAAACCCTCTGCTTATGACCCACGCGTGTTGAGGTTGATCTTGGCCGAGCCAGTCATGGTGGGGTGGGGGTGGCAAGTGTGTTGGTTGTCTCAGCTCCTCCCCTGGAAGAGGACCCCGGCCAGACACAGACACTGCAGTGTATCCAGGTCCTGGGATGTACCTGTGTCGCTCCTACTGTCATGTTCTCTGTGACCCCCTCCCCCAGACCGGACCGTGGAGAGGAGTCTGCTGACCACAGAGCCCACCTCGCAGCTGATAGGATTGAGAAATGACTGTCCCTGTCAAACGTTCAAAATGTCAAACGTTCAAAATGTGAATCCTGAAATGTTAGTAATAAAACTTAAAGTAATTAAATGTTGTAAAAGGTAATCAAGTATAAATTTGATAAATTATGTTTCATAATTAATGTATTCAGTTTAATAAATTTTTATTGACAATTTAAACTTACACCTATAGGTGAGAAGTTTACTCAGCATATAATGGTAATACTTGATTTTGACGGAGGCCTCAATCAAATACTTAACTTTGCTATTCGACCGTTTGGTGGTCGGTGAAAATATATTTGGTTCACTACTAGTCTTTAGTGAAGATAAAACAGTGGGCCCTTTTAAGCTGAGTATTCAAAACTAAATAAGAAACATAAAATACTGGAGATTGTTAGAAATTAAAACAAAACTAGGTCAACCTGGGGTCATGACAGATTTGTCCAGCGAAAAAACCATCTTATCCCTCAGTCCACTCACTTATCTCTGCACACAGGAGTAAATTTGCCCTTTGTCATGGTAAGAAAGCAATTATTTTTATAACTAACAAAGATCATTTGGATCCCCTCTTCCCAAAATCTCTAGAGTGTCAAGATAAAATGAAATTCCAGGATCTCTTCCTCTTATTTCCAACCTGCATATTGTCTTACTGCTTGTCACTCCCTTATCTGTTGCTTGCTTTGATGTATTTAAGCCTTCAGAGAATCAAAATTTTATTTTGCACAAGAGCCTTCTCCCCATCCCTGGCCATTAGATTGAGCTGCCGTGCTTGAGGGTGCTGTGGCCAGGCCACTCTGGGGAGATTCAGTGCTCCAACTGCATCAGCTAGCCTTAGGTCCTGCATCTCACAGGGATCTTACAAACCAAGCCAGCCAAAGAAATCGTAGAGTATCCTGGCCGGGAAATGGTATCCTTGTCAGCGTGCGAATCTAGCTTTTCCCAAGTTCTGAGAAGCCACGGTCCAGGCACCTGATGGTCTCTGGGCATATACGTCTAGAAACGTGGCTAAATATTTAGTCCAAACCGAATTGTTAACGCCTGCCAGTAAATAAATCCCTAAATCCCTTATTCACTTTTAAACTTATAGGAGGGAAAACTGCACAGTCTAGATCAAGAAACAGAGCAAACGTGAGAAAGAGAATCTTATTTCCTGCTATCTTGGAGCTGGGAAAGAACCTGGCGTAAGTAACCCCTTGTGTTGTCCAATGATCATGGGTTGCTGTGTGGATAAGGTTGAGTGTATGGCTGGTGGGGCAGGGGCAGGGGTAATTCTCAGTCTTTCGCATCATCTGGATCATTAGTGACCAAAGGCTGCCACCCAGGTGACTTACCTTCCAACTTAGGCTAACCTGCTAAGGCAGGGCTTTCTTCCTCTCACCTTCCAGAGCACCCAAACCCATACCTGGCCAACCCCAGCAGTTCTCACCTGCCTCCCTTGGTCCCGGAAGAACTCTCCAGTATTCTCGATGACCTGCTCATCTGACAGCTGGGAATAGGGCTGCTCCTGGCAAAAGGTGAACGTCTCCCACAGAGTCACCCCAAAGGCCCACACGTCGCTCGCTGTCGTGAATTTGCCCTGTTTACACAAGGAAAAGGAGAGGGCACAGGAGTGGCGTGTACGTGACAACAGCAGGTAAGATCCGTAGGACCTGGGTACCCCGTCCACTACCCGGGTCACAGAACACTGAAACTGCCATGATGTATATGGAGAATCTAAAAGGACAAAGTCAAATTGTTTTGACATCAAGCTATGGAGGCTGCTCTCTTGCCCTCCTGGTCTCTTAGGTCTGCTTCTCCTGCAGATGAGACCCCAGAGTCAGCTATCTGACTCTCCCACTGAGTGTCAGAAGCTCAAACTTCAATGCCTGTGGGAAAATGACCGTGGGAAAATGCCTGTGGGAATGGCAATAGATGAATGGGAAATCGATCATTTTTATGTTAGAGACAGAGGAACCTAGTTTAAGGGCTGGGAGAGGTCTCTTGAAGAATCCAGGGCTCTGGCTCCCCAGATCAGTAAAAGTCACCATCTTGAAGGGGAGACCCACACGTGACAGCAATGGGAGTCAGGTGCCATCAGCACGTGTAAAATCGTGCACGTTTCCTGTTCCATAAATACAATGCTCAAGTCCATGATGTTACTTATCCTTAGTTTTTCAGATCAGGAAAGTGAGACAAGGGAGGTTTACTAAAATCTGGAGAACAAGGCCATGAGTAACGGAAAAACTAAGATTTGGAACAGGATCCTATGGCTCTCATGTTGATCTGCTTTTCCAACACTATAGAATATCTCTAAAGGGAGCAATGCCCACTGATGACATTAGAAATGGGTGAAGTACTGATTCACATACACAGATGATAAAGATCCTTGTGAGGACTCACGTAAACTGGGATATATCACAGCATCAGGCGTAATAGTGGGAAACTGGAATGCGCTTATGTATCAAATTACAGAGACGTTAATAAATTACTGGGCAGGGCCACCCAATGGGATATGATGCGGCCACTAAAATCATGTGTTTTGAAAAAATTTAATGACATAGGAAATACTAACGATATAGAATTATATGCGCACAGTGCTGCCCCAGTTCTGTAACGTAATTGTTGGTGCCCAGCAGTCCTCCGTATCTGCAGTTCCCCTTTCCATGATTTCGGTCCCCCACATTCAACAGCAACCCAGAAGCAGAGCAGTGTCCTCCTGATGTGCCATCAGAAGGTCAGCAGTAGCTTCACCCCCCATCACGACATCTGCACAATGCACCCACTTTATCTCGTCACGTGGGCATTGAGTCATCTTACAGTGTCACAAGAGGAAGGGTGAGTACACGACAATATTTTGGAGAGAGAAACCATATTTATGTAACTTTGGACATTATGTTATAATTGTTCTATTTTATTACTAGCTACTGTTTTTAATCCCTTGCTGCGCCTGATTTCTATATTAAAACATTAAAATATATATATTACACCTTTATCATAGATATGTATATATGGGGAAAAAAGTCTTCAGTTTCAGGTGTCCACTGGGGGTCCTGGAACATATCCCCCACAAATAAGGGGGAGACTACTGTATATACACACATAAACACACACATATACACATATACACACACATACATGTATGTACATATGCACACATACATAGACATATACACACACACACAAACATATGTATAGAAAACAACCCACAAAGGAAATATGCCAAAATATTAATAATGGTTATCTTACTGAGAGAAAGGGGATAACTATATATATTTTTTCACTTTGTTAATTAATGAATCCCTTAAGAATATGAACAAGAAATACACAGATTAACTATAAATGAACAAAGCTAGATTGCTCTTGGGCTTTTCTCTGCCATGTTAAATGACAAAAGACAAAATTACAGGTACACGTCATTGTAGGAAGTAAATGTTTAAAGTCTAATAATTCCACAAATCAGCTAAGTGGTATAAAACCAACAATAAAGTGTCTCAAATATGCAAGGTCAGAAAAAATACCTCCAAGAGAGACATCTGGAAAAAAATCATGCACTCTTGGTCCAGAATACCAAGAGTTGAATAATAATTATAAAAGAAAGAATGATGAACTTAAAATAAAAAATAAATAGTAATACTCATTAAAATAAACACATAGACATCAGTCTAAATAATTCATTAGAAATATAGTTATGAAGTTAATACAGAAGAAAAATATTTTTTGTGGATAATATTTCTTTAAGTGATAAGGTTTTTTTAATAAATTAATGAAGACCAATTGGTATGTCAAAAAGATATATAGAGAAAAAAATGATACTAAATCCCTTATGATGATAGGTATGTTTTTAATCTTTTCCCCAAATTTTCTATAGTAAGCATGTTACATTTTATCAGCAGAAATAGGCAAGTGTTAAGAAATAGTAATTAAAAAAAGAAATAGTAATTAACTCACCAAAGTGAATCATCTCAAGTCAGAAAGTATCAACGTCTATTCTTTGCTTCCTACTGTCTCACATTTGTCTCTATGTGCCACGTGCACCAGCCTACATGTCAGTTGCTGAGGTAGTGCTTAAAAATGTGAGGAACTCTAGGACACCTGGGTGGCTCAGTCGGTTAGGCGTCTGCCTTTGGCTGAGGTCATGACCTCAGGGTCCTGTGATCAAGCCCCGTGTCCGGCTCCCTGCTCAGCAGGGAGTCTGCATCTCCCTCTCCTTCTTCCCCTCCCCCCAATTCATGCTTCCTCTCTCTAGTTCTGCTCTTTCTCTCAAATAAATTAATAACATCTTAAAAAAAAAAAAAAGTGATGGACTCACCAGCAAGATACTCTCCCAAGACATCCAGCGGATGGGGAGCACTGCCCGGCCCTGGATTCGGTAGTAATCACCGCTGTACAGGTTTCTGCTCATTCCAAAGTCAGCTATCTTGATGGTATAGTTCTTACCCACTAAGCAGTTTCGTGTGGCCAGATCTCGGTGGACAAAATTAAGGGAGGAAAGGTACTTCATGCCGGAGGCAATCTGTGTAGCCATAAACTTTAGGTTGGCATAACTGAGGAATAAAAAAGAGGAAAGTGGCCTATGGGAAGAGAAAGCCATGAGAGGCATACGTTCTACAGGTGGTACCAATGAACTGGAGTTTTGACCTCAACATCCCTTCTCTGTTCTCAGTGAATCTTTGTGCTTTCCCCCAGAGGACAGTGGTGCCATTATTCCCCACCAGGCCAGAATACTGACAAACTTGAATGTTTGAGGCTCCCTGTCTTCAAAGCCCAGTTTAGTGCCACAAACACAGGGTAGAGCTAGGAGACTTGGCATATTTACCTGACAGTGGGTGCATTGCTGGAGGCAGAACTGGGGGGCTCGTGGCGGGAAAGAAACTGATTGAGATCTCCATTCTCCATGTACTCAGTGATCATGCATAGAGGGTCGTCGGTGATGCAGACGGCTAAGAGGCGGATAATGTTTGGGTCCTTGAGCCGGGACATGATCTTTATCTCCTTAAGAAAATCATTCCTTAAAGGACACAGACATAGGTAAACCCAGAGGTTGCCAGGGTTAGAGAAAAGAGGGGGAAGAAGACACAGCAAAGCCTAGTCCTACCCATTATCCCGAGGCTTGTTTCCCTTTGGATAACCTTTGAGAGGACAGAGAAGTTGATACCTAGAAACTATCTTATTCTACATACCCTGGAATAGGATGCACCCTTATTCAACTGCAATCTTTTTGAGAACATGAACCATGACCTGCTCACATATGCATCCCTAGAATCCAACAAAAGGACCACCATATAGAAAGTGATTACCATTTGCTGAATCAAATATATGCTGCTAAAAACAAGTCTGCAAAATGAAACTTTTCCCTGGATATGCTATCTTAAGTGCACTGGGGTATTTACCTTTTTAAAAGCCATGGACTCCTCTCTACTAATAGAGCAAATAAATCTTTTATAAAGTGAATAATCATCCTCTGGTTTTATCTGGTGCATCCTTTTTTTTAAGATATTTTAAAAATTTATTTGACAGATAGAGATCACAAGTAGGCAGAGGCAGGCAGAGAGAAAGTAGGAAGCAGGCTCCCTGCTGAGCAGAGAGCCCAATGCGGGGCTCTATCCCAGCACCCTGGGATCAGGACCTGAGCCGAAGGCAGAGGCTTTAGTCCACTGAGCCACCCAGGGGCCCCTTATCTCATGCATCTTTATTTTTCTCATACTGACTGTTCATAGTACAGGACATACCAGCAGTCCATCACAACACACTCTGAGCAGTCTGGTCAAAGCAGAGCTTTTCAAAGCTCACGGTGGCAGTATGGTATCATTTCAAAAACAGTACTCACTTGGTCAAGACTGGAGCCATTTGAGTACCTAGTGACCACTCCCTTCAGTCAAAAAAATGGGCTCTCACCTTCCCAAGAACAATATTTGTAAGTAAGACCACTAGCCCACATTCTTAAAACTATCAGAGCAGATCAGTTAGTAATCTCCTGTGAGTTTTCTAGCAACCCTGAACTGGGAGTCATACTGTATCAATATAAAACCCTTGAAATCAATGCATTCCTGATGTGATATGCCCCCTCTTTCATTCCCCCCTCTACTCAAAATCAGGGATTTCCACAGTTTTGGGAGCCCAGAGTCTAGGTCATCCTTCACAGCTAAATTGCAGTAAGCATAGGTGAAGTGACACCAAACTTCACCAACCAAAATAATGGGCAAAGGCTTTGTTATATCCTATGTTTTCTCTTCTTGCCACTCTCTTCAATTCTGTGTCCACTCTCTAAAGGAGTCAGAGGACGTCATTTTTCATGCATACTAAAGTCTTTAAGATTGAGGTTCTCACAGTTAAAATTCCAGTTCTGTTCTCTCAACTTTCTTTCTTCTTCATTCCACATCCTGTCCTCTGCAAGACAGTGGAAACTACCACCATTCTTGGAATTTCCAATAATTTGGGGAAGAGGGATAGTAAGCTTTCTTTCACTCTGAATATCAGTGAGACAAATCAAGTCAACACAAATGGGGAAATACATAAGTTACCCCGATGTACAAACTTTTCTGAGACAGAGACAACCAGCTTTCAACCAGCATGCTTCTCTGGGTGAGGATTAACTCACCATTACTGGAATGGAAAGGCTGTTAGACAACAGAGTGTGGCTGGAAACTGCAATTTACGTAGTAAAGGATCCAAGAGACTATTAGCCAGTTTGGGGCACTGCTAAAAGACTGTAGGATCCTTTTGCTTTGAGGTCCATGGATACTTTGCCAAGTAGAGGTAGCTTCATTTTGGGGGTTGCTGGGCATTGAGGAAAAGGAGCATAAGAGCAAAAGAGAAAAAAAAAGGAATAAGAAAGTAAATAGAGACGCAAATAAAGGACAACAGAGGAGACTTAGCAAGAAAGTTGTGTGTGAACAACGAAGTCAGCCAAGGAGGCGGTAAAGACATTCAGGAGAACGTCTGTGTGTCATGGTCAAAGGAGCACATATTCGGGCTGTTGTGTGTGTTGGGAAGTACAGCTCTGTACAAAGGGAATTTGGAAGTCAACATGTAGCTAATTCAATGGAAAGCGGACATCTGCGTTTGCCAGAGATAGTGAAGACAGATGAGGACTACAGGCCCATCAGGAAATGAGAGCACAAGAGCGAAAGGTGAGGCAGCTCACAGACCTTCCCATCTCAAAAGAAAAAAGTTGCTCACAGGTTTCCAGGACTGTTCCTGATCCTGAAGGTGAAATACATAAAGGAAAATTCAAAATGCGGACCACAGACCTGGCATTCTTGTTGGCATCTGCTCGGAGCATTTTCACGGCCACCAGGACAGGCTGGTTGGCACTGACATCTAGGGCAAAATCTTTGTCTTTGAATTTTTCCATCCCCTCCACTTCACAGAGATGAACCTAGACAAAAGTCATCTAGTCTCAGCATCATCGTTTCTCCTGAAGATGGCTCAGTACTCTTGCTGGGCATTTTCGGGAGATAAACTAACTCTTACAACTCAAGCAAAATCATCAAAAACTGTTAAGATACATATAGCATACCTTTACTTCAAATAGCCGAGACAAACAGGGGGTAAAACCCAGCTAGTATGACATGTTACTACTTTATAAAAGATATATACATTGATTGGAACATTAAATATGTGAACAAATCTACAACATAGCGTTTTATTCCAGTAGAGTCCACTATAAAATGTTGCTCAGCATAAATGCTCCCATTTTGATTCAAGGAAGTTTAGTTAGTGGTTCATATGAAACAGATGGCAATTTCTTCTCTAAGGTAGTCCCTTAGTGTGGCGTTAGGACTACAAGTAACCCCTACGTATGAGTAACAGAATAATGAGCATGTGTTTTCAACCCCGGGAACGGAATGACATCACGAAAAGATGCCATGAACCCTTCCACCAACACCAAACCCATGCAAGGGCAAAGTGTGCCACCCACACTGAAAACCGAGAACACGTTCTTCTATTTCATCTGGAGTTCAGATGGCACCGTTAAAGGGCTCCTGTTGCCACTTAAATCATGGCTTTGGATTCTCAGAAGGTTCACGTGACTGACGTAAGAGTGCAAAGTCACTATGACATGCATCGCTCAGAGGGTGACCGGGAAGAGTGCTCCTCCTTATCTCAATTGGCAATTCATCCCCTCGTGGCTGAGTCTGGGACTCAAGTCAGGGGCGAGGTTGTTTTTGACCACTTTACACGTAACTCCCATGGAAAGGAGGAAAACAAAGTGGCTATCAAGTAGCGGGATGTTCTTGGACAGTTTATCAAAGATGATCACATCTTACTTGTCCCCACCCTCTCTGTAACTTATTGTAAAAAAAAAAAATTGAAAATACTGAGTGTTTTTCATGATATCTGAAGTCTAGTGACTTGCTGGCTTTAAAAACTCCTATACAGAAGTCAGAAGACCCAGGAACCTTTGTGAGTTCTTTCACAAGAGCGAGGTGGACCCAGTTCCAGCCTTCTAGAGGACAAGGCAAGGACAGATGAGGGAAGGAGACATTCTGGTACAAATCCACTTTGGAAGGGGTACTTTCCTGCTCTCCTGGCCATTTTTATTCAACTACTATCTTTGGGATACCAAGAACTAAAGACCCCACGAGGAGATTCAACTTACCTCCCCGAACTGGCCTTCTCCCAGCTTCTCCTTGAATGTCAGGAGTTTCCTGGGGAACTCTTCCACGGCCACATCCTTCCCTGAAAGCAGGTCCATGGTGACAGCAGGCACTGAGTAGGTGTTGCCTCCGGTCACCCCCTGCAGGTTCACGATGTCAGCCTCTGCGTAGTGGGGCGCTCCCTCCGGCCCGCTAGGCTGGGCAGGCTTCACAATGCCACTGCAGCCTGGGAAGACACCTGCAGTGAGTCTGACTCCAAGGGCCATCTTTGGAGATCCTTCCAGGAAGAAAATCTGAGAGGAAGGCTAGGACATGCCCCAAAGACAGCCTATGCTACTCCACGCCATTCTCACTCAGAGAAGGGTTCCCCTAGAGACTCTTTCTTGTGGCCTTCAGAATGTGGAACATCATTTTCTCTCTTCTTCTCAAACTGTGTGATCATTAACCACCTCCTTGACTAATTTGAGGGGATCATGGTGAAACTAGAGGACAGTTCGTGTTACATAAGGGCAGTAGTATTAAAGTTGGAAGACTTCATCACATGTTTCTTTAAGATACTATCATTGGTTTAACAACCTACTTTAGAGATTAGACAACGTTCTGACGATCTAGTTTAAAGCACACCTTTTCTTACAAAAAATTAAAATATGAGGGGGGAAATGTTTTAAGACTTTAGAAAACAGGTAAATTACTTTAGTCTAGCCTAAAATAAATTAGTTTATTCTTGCTATCTTGCTATCTTCCTACAACTCCCTGAGTTCAGTGTGCTTCTTCAATGTTTGCTTTCCACTGAGCCATGAATACATGTGAGCTTCCTCGCTTCCTTTGGAAAGACCCCTTGAAAAGCTTATGCGCTCCCACTCTGTCCTGTCTGCTCCTCCAACTGACTCTCCCCTGAACACAAGTTCTTTTACTGACTTGCATCACTCGTCAGTTGCTGACCTTATGGAAAAGCTGCTCTGAGCCTCAGTGATGACCCCAGAATCCCTTCTGATGTCATTCTGCAGCATGTTAAAAAAAAAAAAAAGAAAAAGAAAACCACTGGAAGTGAATCAGTTGTCCCTGTTTTACCAAAGCAGTACTTTTCCTGAAGAAAGGCAAGAAATATTTGCTGTTGTAAGAGATCTTGTATTAGTCAAATAAATTTCCACCAAAGAGAAATAAACAAAAATTAGATAAACTCTTGAGGGCCAGAAAATTGGGAATTCTAGGATGTCTTTAGTTTCATTAGTTTCTTTTCTCCAGGTGAAATGCTAGTCCTGAATCTACCACTAATGATGTTTGGTATTGGGTGAGTGGCCTATCTGGGCCTCCTCAGCTTCTTCTTATGGACAATGAGGATACCAGACTAGCTGGACCAGTCTGGCATAGCACTTTAGTGACACCCTTTATTTATTTTCTTTCTCTTCTGACCTGAGAGTCCCTTTAAACACCGACTATGTGATTAAACACCTTAGCACTCAGATTGAGGTAGGAGCAATAGCAGATCAATCTAGAAAGAGAGCGTGGACTTCTCAGGGAAACGTGGACTGCTCGTGACAAAAACCAGATTTGGTTGAGTAGGAGTCAAGTGTCACGCCTTCATAATGCCTGTCAAGACATCTCCCTCATTCTCTGCCACGATGTCATCCTCACCTGACTCTTCTTCCCCTGGAGCAAACTCTGGGAGTTTTCGTATCAACCGCGATGGCTCCTGGTAGTCAGGGCGAAGGGGAAAGATGCGATCATAAGTGGAATTGGACTCCTGCTCACTTGGCGACGAGGAGCGGTTATTGTTGAACATGCTGGACTCGCTGGGCAGGGAGAGGCTGACTGTCATTTCATCATCTAGCATCCTCCGGGAAGCCTGAACGAGAAGGATGGGGAAGGCATATTGGCACAAAGGGGATGGGGTTTCCTCCTCTTCTGAGACCCAGGCCTTCCACTTGGGTGGAATGCCTCTCTATTACTCTTCAACTCGGCAAGTGTCGCGAGTGACAGGGGTGTAGTCTGGCTCCCCAAATGCCTGGGTCATAGAAACTTAGAATAATCCTTCATAGATTGCTTCAAGGCAGAAATTGACGCCCCTAACTTCCATGTTGCCAATATTAATTAACTTTTATTGAAGCAATATAAGCATTATTTACCTGACACTATGAGAACCTATCAGTTACCAATGAAAGATCTTCTCAATCTTGCAGAGTTTTCAACGTTCTATTAAATAATAGGCTTTGGCAGACTTATCCCTTAATTGGTTTGATCTTGTGTAGACACATTAAAATGCTCATTCATTCAACAAATTCACTGTTACATGGTGGATCAATAGTCTGGCACTGCAGGTTAGGGTAATATGCCCTCGATCCAGCATTTTTACTAATCAAAAATAAAATGGCTATAAAAATGGGAAAGGAAATCCCTGGAAATAATGAGGTGAATTATACCTAATAAAGGAAGAAAAAGAATAAAATAACAAATTGTTCTGGCATCCTATCCAATGTGACATACCTGCTCCTTCCAGAGGAAAATGCCAGAATCTGAATACATGTGACTACTTGGATTTGAACGTGTAAAATATCCCACTCCAACAAACACACTTCGAATGCTCAATGGAGAGACCTAGATATCTACTTTGTTCTCTGGACTGAAAAGTCCTTTGTTGCAGTAATACCCCCAATACTGAGCATGGAACCCAGCACATTGTAGGTACTCAATAAATATGGGTTAACTCTCGCAAAGGAAAAATGTTAAGGACACTACCAAAATGATCCTACAAATATTGATTACTCTAAAGCTATTCTGAGTAATGTTTCTTGAAACATATAGATACGCTTAAGGGTTTTACACACACACACACACACACACACACACACACACACATCTGTCCCTGGGGAAAAAATCTTGTGCCATTCCAGAGCATCTGGAGTTTTATTACTAGGATATGCAGGGTAGAAAGAATTTCTTGAAGGACCAAGTTAAGTATTTCAAGGCAAAATTGTTGCCCTCCCTTTTATTTGAAGGGTCTCCAATCCAACACTCCTCTTCCAGCCCATGGAAATATTCTAATCAGACTCTGAAGAAAGACCCAGAGAAGTATGGCAAATTCTGGCTCCAATGAAGAGAAAAACAGTCGTAGAATAAATAACACAGATTCCCTCTTCCCAATTAAAATGGAGTCATAACAAGATACTCAGTAAGACACACATCAGCTTCAAGCCATCCCATGAACCTTCAGTCCACCAGCTTCTACTACCACCAGCACTCTTCGTTGTCCCTCACCCTGAATTTAGATACCCAGTGTGCTCCAGCATTCTAGAAGAAAGGTTTTGAACAGCCTCACAGTTCAGAGTTTCTAAAACCTCTCAGTCCCACATCCATTTGAACTCATCGATCAGTGCAGATCTCCATGGTCAACTCTAGAAACACTCAACCATCAGCAGACCCCAAGATCATCAGATACTTAGCAGAAGTGCCCAGAGAATTGCTATCTAGCTTAAGAAGCCAAGAAAAGTCATACATACTCTATCTTTGGTGGAATAGATATATATTGGAAGGAAAAAAAGTTTACAAATTTCAAGACTGACAATTGGAATGAGCATAGAAAATAGGATACCAGTTGTATGACCTTGCACAAGTGACATTTTCTCAACAGAAAAAGCATTAAATACAACCACTGGGCCCAGCTCACTGTTATTCAATACGGTCCAAGTAAAATAATACATGTGAAAAAAGGCCTTGCAGGTTGTCAAATGTTAGACAAATGTGTAAATATTACTCAGGTAAGTTAGACTGGACAAAGCAAATCTGAGGAGGGGCCCAGAAAGATGCATAATCATAACTCCAAATACATAAAGAAGTAGAAATAGGACTATGAAAAAGTTGGCTTGGATATTGATGAGGTTGAATGTTTTTCTGTGCGTGTATGTGCGCGCACACACACACACACACACACCCATGCAAATAGTAACAGAAGAGAAGGAACAGCATTATCAGATATGTATGAGTTGTTCATCTGTTAATTTTTTCAAAAAATACAGATGCATGCACTCCTCTCCAAAGTGCAAAGATGAACTTTGATCCTCCAAAGTGGATCAAAACCTTCAAGCGAGATGTTTGAGTTGAGATTGAATGGATTAGGAATAGTTTTCTGAGTTTTCTAGGGAGCTTCCAAAATCCCCATTCTAAACATGAGAAAATGGGCTTAGCTTATTCTATTCTGACTCCCTTTAGCACCAAGCTTCACCACTCCCATGCTTCTTGGTGGCCTCAGTTAACACTCTAAGTATTTACAAGGTCTTATATTTGCCTTTTTCTCCTTGGGTAACAGTAGCTTAGGCGAGGGTGAAGTGGCTTCCTATACCATGACTGTTCTGCACTTCCTCACCTTCTCCAGCATTTTCTGCCAGAACTGCCTCCAGAGGATGATGACAATGATGGCCAGGAGGATGAAGATGATGGCCACCAAGCAGCCAATCAGGATCCGTGTGTTGCTGTCATCGACTTTAAGCATTGGATCTGTGACCAGGAAGAGAAAGAGGGAGAACACCATCATCTCATGGGGCAAGGAAAGCATGACAGACTGAACTAGAGACAGAAAGGTAGAACATTTTCCTTCCAAGATAATTCCACAAGATGCCACCTTAATAACTTCTGCTTAGTTTTGGTCTTGCTACTCTTGTATGCCTTTGCTCCTCCACTGTACATGCCTCCTTCTCCTCGTGTATCAGACTGGATAATGGAGAGGTTTTCCATTCATGCCCAAATTTTGCTCCTTTATTCCACAGCCTAGGTCTACTGGCTCACAATCACACCTCATGATAAATAGGTGAGGAATCTCCTTTGGAGACACTTAATATTGTGTGTTTCCCAGATTGCTGACTCATATGGCCAGTGACCATCTGAAGTACAGGGTACACTTCTGCATATATCTCCAATTAGAGAGAATACCATTTCATTTAATGGGCTTCCATCCATTCATTGAGATCCCCACTATGGGTCTTACCTAGAAAATGTCCCTTTCCTTGTTTCCATTCTAAGCTGCCTAAATTCCATGAAACAATTGGAACAACTCCAGACTCTGCTTTAGCTGAAGAATCACATGAGCTGGCAGTAAGGAGAGTGAGTTTGGGCCGTTTACTTTGAAGCCTACCTTTCCAGAACCACCCTTTATGCAAAGCCACATGGTATAAAGCCTCCCACACAGTCGGATCCTTGCAAAATCCCCACTTTTTTTCATCCTGTAGAAGGTCCCTTCAATTTTAACTTCTATAACTAGATATCACACATACCATAGGTTGTGGGTGCCACAGGTGAGGTGGGCAGGGCTCCAGAGTTGTTGTACATTGCAGCATCTGTTGTAAAACAAGCATGAGTCAGAGCTGGGGAGAAGACAACTAAGTATTGCTTTTCTGGTCATAGATTGTGACCCAGAACACTGTGAAATCAATCTAGTGGGTTGCCATCAGCCTTTCTTAAAAATGAACTCATAGAATATTCTAAATAAAAAAAAAAAATCACCCTTCATCTAGACAGTAAGGGCAATTCTTCTTCTGTAAAGTATTTGTTTAAATGGTACAAGGTGGGATGGTATAAGAAAGTTTAAGAAATGGTGGTTCAATGGGCTGGGACCACACATTAGCATAAAACATACACAGGAAGTCAGACCTGTAAAATGGAGAGAACATGATGGGTATGCAGGCATGGGACAGACATAGTGCTAAGAGGTTCTTTCCTTCAAGGAAATTAAGTTGTTTTCACTATGCTCATTGACCCAGCCCTTTAATTTATAAACCAAGACTTCACCCTTATAGGTAGATTATTGATACATGTTCTAAAACTAGACCCCCAAAATGTATTTGCTATATTGACGTTGGCAACTCATTTCACCCTTTGATTTGTGTAACCAAGGAGGTCAAGAATTAGAATATGCATTTCCCTTTAAGGGGCATGTTCTCCATAAGTCCTAGTTTTTCTTCTTCTTAGAACTAAATTATGCAGATTGGGAGGTAGCTTACATCCACGTGTAATTTTCTGTGTTGGGTTCTCAGGCTCCAGTGGAAATGAACATTATCATGACATCAGATTTAAAACTCAAGAGATCCAAGGAGTCAAGAACTGTAGTCCATAGTGGCAATTGGATATAACGAGGTAAGTATACTAATTACTCTGCCAAGGGAATAGGATCCCTGAGACTGGATGAGAATCTGTGGTCTTCTAGTTAAGACAATGTAATGACACTGATTTTGAACATCTAAATCTCTGATCTTAATAAATGCTCCATATAAAATAATCAATCCATTTATTCTTAAATTAAATCTTTATAACAGAAGACACTGAGGCAGCAAACATGTTTTTCTAAACAGATGTTCTATTTCCTTGTCAGGACATGTTATGAGCAAACCATATTTAATTTTCTTCTTTTAGAAATTAAATCAGGAGCACCTGGGTGGCTTAGTCAGTTGAACATGGAGTCTGCTTGTTCCCTACCCTCTGCTTATCTTCCTCTCTCTCTCATAAATAAATAAACAAATACATAAATAAAAATTAAAAAAAATAAAAGTTAAATCGGAAACATGGGGTCTTCTGCTTTATCTTTATACTAGTCTCTTTTGCCTTTTTTTTCACCTATACTTTTGCCCAGGTCCAGTGCAAGGCTCACTCTTTTGATTGTTAAAAAGCCACTCTCTACTGACCTCTTTCTTGGTCACTTATTGTTGGTATCACTTTGAGCATCTTTCTAAAAATCATTGTGTGGGTTTTGTACCCCATCTACACTGCAATGGTATAGACAATGCCCCAAATGCCTTTTAACTTTCCAGCACTCAGTATAATCCTTACTGCCCAATTTGTGGTCTCTAAGGACCATTCTCTGCTAAAAGGAACCACGACTTCTTAAGGAAATGGTTGGCTTCATTTCTGGAACACAAACGTTCAAAAAGAACTTGGGTAATTTTGTTCTTCCAGAAAATAAAATATTCATCAAAGTCTTATAGGATCAGATCCAAAGAACACAGAGCCAGCTTAAAGGTGTGTGTTCTGATCAAATGTAAGACAGTATGAGCACCAGAAAGAATTAATAATTGCAACTGATTAAACATACAGAATTTTTTTTTTAAGCAATGAGTCCATAATGATACTAAAAAGCAAAACAAGTATGAAAAGCAAACACATGAAAAACCTATTTAGACATTACTGAAGATTGCTAGGGCATCAACTCTGAAAATCGATGAAGAGAAAAAATTTAATCATGTATCCTGCCCTTCCGATGTGAACTCTATCTCAGAGTAAGCAAGTGCATGAGGAACAGTTCTACTAGTCAGAAGAAATTCAGCTGATAAATGCAGAAGGAATGCAAGAGCTAGAAAATCACTATTTAGCAAGCCCTAATAAAATAAATAACTCAAGCAGTTGTCACCAGTTTGTGGTGATAACCTGAGCCCAGAAATCAATCTTAGCATCACAAAAGGTGAGAGGATATAACACTACATCCCCACGATGAGGTTCAATAGCATTATCTATGATGATGTTCAAAGGACACAGCTAAATTAAATATGTTAAAAAATTTTTTAAAAGGATACAGCATTATCTATGAAAATTCTTTACAGAAATAAGTATTGAACTTGAATCAAGTTAGCATGTAGATATAACTGCCCATCTACAGGAATGACAAAAGATACAAGCTCTAGAAAATGACATCACAAAAAGCAATCAGCCAAACCAGAACAGATTGGTTTTTTTTAAAGGACTGTCTTATATTAAAAGAGACACTTAGGAATATAATAAAGGAAATCCCCAAAGAGGGTCTTATTTGGATCTGAATTTGATCAAGCCAACTCTTTGGATATTAGACAATCAGGGATACTTGAACATGAACAGCCTATTAGATAATATTAAGGAATTAATTATTAATAAATGTTGTTAGATTTTATATTGCTTTATGCTTGCAAGGCATGATGCTTATGAAGAAGATGCTATTTTCTTTGATGTATTCTCAAATTTTTAGTAATAAACTCAAATAATGTCTCAAATTTGTTTAAAATATTATAGTGAAAATGGAGAAATAATGAAAGACAGTCACAACATCAGTAGTTGGAAAGCTGAGAGTGGTTGGTAAGGCTCATTGTTCTCTACTTTTGTGTATATTTGGAAATTTTCATTTAAATATTTTAATAGTGTGATTCCCCTTAACTGGCTTAATTTATACAGTTTTAACTCATTGTGCTCTCATGTTTTCATCCTTTAATTTACATGCCTTTTAAATAAATATGTGAGAGCCCAGTAAATATTCTAGTCATGCAGATTTCTCTATTCACCAGTGAGAAGCCACTGTGCAACCCTCTTCTTCAGACACCCACCAACTGGGCAGCTCCAGGGTGCACCTACCTCCTTCACCACGCCACCCCACTCCCACCTGCGCAGGAGGCCCCCCAGCTCCCAACCTGATTGGAAGGTGATCTCACTGAACATCATCCAGGTATCAGCAAAATGGTATTGGCACTTGATGGCGCTGGCCATGCGGTGGTGGAGGGGCACCGTGACGAAGCGAGCACTGGGGTTGACGTCGTCCAGGACGAGGGGGAAGGACACAGCGTTCGGTTCCCACTCGTTGGCCTCTGAGCGGAAGTAACACTGCACCTCCTTAAAAATCTTCACACCTTTGGCAAACATGTTGTTGCAGTGGACCTGGCAGAGAAGGAGGCATGTGAGGGATAGGCTGACACCAACAAGTGGTGCAGGGACACAGGGCAACCTAATCTGGTAAAATCCTCCATCTGCCCGTTTCTCTGAGCTCCGCTCTTGGTGACTAGCTCTGCAGTCTCTCGGACTTGCCCTTCCATCCTCTTCACAGCAGCTGTGAGACGTTGGTCTGGCCCCCTAAAAACGGTGTGGCTTCCCCAGTCACCTCTCTGCACCTGTGTGCCCCCGGCCACCTCATTTCCTGTCACCTCACCTGTTAAGTGAGGGTCAGACCAGCATCTTCTCAGGGGCCTTCCTTGCCCTTAACACTCCCAAGTCTCTAACCCTCCCTAGCACTTACTGGCTGTTCACTCAGAAACACACTGTTCTGAACTGAGGTAAGGGGTCACCCTCCAACTTTCTTCTTCCCAGGCACATTCTAAACCAGTCCAGTCCTTCCAACAGGTTTAACTGAGACACCTGAAATAGTACACATTCCAAAAATGATTTCATCTCTCTCTTTAAAAATCTCATGTCAAGGGCTGCGTATTAGCATTTTTCAGCCAGAGACGCAAGACTTCATAATCTGTCTTGACGAAGTTCAGTTTAGGTAATGCCATTCTGATGAGGACATGGAAGCTTCCTCAGGGATATTTTCTGAGATGAGAAAAGAAGGTCTTACAGAAAGTAGCTTGCATTCTCTTCCCCGCTGCCCTGACACTTTCACCAGGATATCTGTATGGCTTGTAAAAGGGTCCTAAGAAACAAAGATCCCACAACAGTTCCTCTGGAGCACCTTGGTGTGCCCAACATCCTTCAGAAATGGAATGTGCATATTTGTAACTAGGTCAGGTCCCTCGTGGTTGTTCACTGACATTTCCTCTGGCTCAGTTGTACATGGAAAATGGAGCTGTGCTGGTCTCAAGCCCCTGAATTAAAAGACTTCATAGGCTGGAAATGTCTCATTGCCATTCTGGGAAGATATTTGCTATTTGCATTTTAATGTCTTGGTTAGGCCCTGCCTGCATTGTAAGCCTTCGACTGTCTTTGATACCCTCCTCTGTGTTCTGGAGGGCAACTAGAGGACTACCGTTCAGAATTTATGTTTAGCTAAAGAAACAGCAGCAAAGATTGTAGAAATGTTATGATCGAAGAAATGAGCAGAGATACTCTGAAAGAATAGAATAAAATCACCTACTCAGACTCTCTATTTCTTAATGAGCTAGTGCTCAGGTAGGTATGACCTGCCTGTGGCCAGTCAAAAACAGAGTGGAGTCTAGAACCCTAGACTCCTAGTCCATTGCCCTCACCAATACCACACCACACAGAAATGGAACAAGTCGCCTTGACTTCTCCATTTGGATTTTCCTGTAAATGTTTTAACGATGAAAACATCTGTTAGTATCTTCCTTGGGATGAATTAGCTGTTCCAGTTTACTGAGCGCAAGTCAATGGAGCAAAGCTAAGAAAAAAGAATCTTAAAAAAATACCATCTACAGCTTCAATAGATTTTTCAGATTTTTTTGCAATCTGCAAAATGTTGGATAAGTAGCCTGTCGGGGAGGTAATAATCTCTCCTACAGATGTTTTGGGAATTCTCCTGGAATGCAAATAAATAGTATAGAATTTCATTCCCCTGTGGACTTAACACATTTATTTAATAAATACGATACATTTTAAAAGGACAGTAATATACTTCAATAGAATATTTTGACTGTATTTAAGGGGCACGGGAAATGACAGTAATTTGCCTAGAAACCAATAACTACTTTCTAGAAGATGTTAGCAACCTGTAAGTCATTTTTTGTATTTTATTTGTCTCAGAAAAATTAAAATACACTAGAGACTTGTTTGGCCTCAAGAGGACAGACTCTAAGATAGAGAAGATTCTGGTACCTGCTTACTGCAGAATACGCTTTTGAATAATTCTGACCTGTGATAAACTAATTAGACAGAGCTACAGGGGACTCAGGGAGATCAAGGTCTATTGACTAAATATTAAAACTTTGTGGAGAGTTTAAAATACATTTTATTATTTGTGAGACTAAAAATTACCCCAATGATATATTTTTGTGAATTGATACATTTGTTCTTAGATGCATGTGGGTATCTCACTATTCAGCGATAGAAATAAATTTTCCCTGGAGCTAGATATTTAGCACTATGTGTATTCCCCTCCCCCCTCCAGAAAACCCTCTGAAGGATAAGTGTTAGACACACAACTGCACACACTTACATTTTTACAACTGCTAAGAAGCCATCCTTGAACAATATAAGGGCAGATGGGCTCGTGTTGATCCTTCTGTTCTCAACCTAAACGTTTGCTCATTTAACTAATAGCTATTAAACCAGTTAGGAGATATTATCACATTAACATATGAGGGTAATATAACAGACATGGATTTCCTCTTTGACTCCAAGTTTGTGCCAAGAGTAACAAATTTTAATGATATCAAAGATTTGCTTCTTCTGGGTCCTCATCTCATCCTACATATCTCCATTTGCAAATAAATGGTGTCTTCCCCCCACTGAATGGCAAATCATCCCAAGAGGATTTAGTCAGAGGCAGCATCACCAATCTGTTGGCCATTAATATTCTGTACCCGTCTATGAAGAGGGGAAATAACAGATGAACAGGGGTCCATGTGTGAGGTCAAATTCACATGCCCACTCTCTTGGGCCTTATCCTGGTGTCCTCTCATGCTCCTCAATAAACCAGTAAGAGTTATACATGGACCACAAAAACTTCAGGGGTCTCCCTTACACTCGACAAAAGGACTTTCCACTGTTAAGCCCCAGTTTTCCTCAAGCTTAGAGTTCCGGTTGGAGGAGCATGAAATCTGGTAGGACAACCAGACAGAAGATATGCTGTTGCAAGAGATAGGAAACAAAGAACTCTGGAAACAGAAGAGTGTGGAGCCTTCTGTCATGACATCTCAGTGACCACGGAATAGAAGAAACAGGGTAGATGTGGAAAGTCATTTCAAGGACAAGATACAAAATACTCAATTCTTCCACTGAAAATTAGAGTGGCAATGAGCCATCCTTACTGATAAAAGCATGTCCCTCAGGAGCACTGGGCAGGGCCATAAAATGATTTCCATGGGTTCTATTTACTTTTGCTTTTGTGAGCCCCTCCCTCCATAAAAAATTAAAATTGTATTTTGAAATTGTGTCGTTAAAACAGATGAAAATTATGTTTGACCCTAAAATCTCTTTTTTTCCCCCTGACATTAAAAGAAGTTAAAACATTTCCATAGGCCTTCAAAGTATTGTGGGCTCTAGACACTAGACCCACTGTGCCTAATGGTATGTAGACGTTGATGTTGGAACAATAACAGAAAACATTGAGCAATAGTGACCCAGTCTAACCCCCTTATTAATAAATGAAGCAAGAAGCCCAGAGATGAAGTGATTTGGAAATGCATGTAGCTCATTAGTGGCAAAATAACAATTTGAATCCAGTTCTGCTGACACCACCCAAGGTTCTTTCTAGCATGCCTTTTCACTACACCATTATCTTGGCTTCTTTGTACACGTTCCACCATACCTAACACCACTGACCTTCATGGTCGTGAAATTCCTGATTCGGTCAAATTCAAACATGATCTCAATGTAACCACTGGGAGCACTTTCATTCCTCCAGCCCACGTAGTCATAGCCCGGCCACACGTGGTATTCGTGGGTCTGAGTGAAGTCATCCAAGCCAGATACCCCATCTGTCAGCTGGCCCAACCCTTCAGTCATGCTGCTCAAGCCAAAGGAAGAGAAGGGAAAGGGAGAGAGGAATTAATTGCATATTCATGGAAGAGCTTTTATACCCAGCTTCTTCACCCTGGGTTTTGTAAGAGTTGATTATCTTGAAGGTTGAAGAATTATGAAAAATCCAGTATATTTTATAGCATTAATGCATTTATCCTGCATCAATGGAGAACAAAGAATTTCATATAAATGAATTTTACAAAATACTTAATGCTTACTGCTTTAGTAACCAAGCTTTAAACAATATTTTATCATTTTATAAGAAAAGCTTTCTATAACCTATTGCATCCTTACCTATTCTTGTAGACTGAATGTAATGTTTTTATATACTAACTCAGTATTATCAAATGCATTTGATTAATTAATCCATTAACAAGTAAATGAGCGAATGGATGGATAGATGCATAGAATGAACACGACAGTAGGTAGTAGCACTTGACCATCACTCAATAAATAGTCCCAGAGCTTGTTGGAAATTTTTCTGACTCTCCTTTGACTGTATGTTGTCATTTTTCAGTGAATCAATTCCACAGAAGCCAGCCATGCCCTCTTCTACCCCACATCCAACATTCCAATTTGATGTCAAACTAAAGGGGGGAAAAGTCATCAATGCCAAACTTAAATACTAATTTATATGTAATTTTAATTAAATTGGTAGGATACAGATTCATAGAATAGAACACATGAATTACATGAGGGTTTAAGGCATTGGATTTAGTCTTGTTTTCTAGATTGGCATGCTTTCCACTTCTGATTGTAAGGCTCTGCTTGATTGGTATGTGGGATGATTGTGTATTTATGTTAATTTGGCTATTATTTTTAGCTTTCTGTTTCTATTTGGCCTTCTTTTTATGGAGAGACAGAGCAAGAACTCATCCACTGTGACTTCACTGTCCTCATGCTCTGCATTGCCAAGTTCAAACGGTTAAGTCAGGAGTCTCTCAAATGAAGAGATTGGGATACTCACCCTCAAGCAATAATACATGTGCCCCTTGAGTTTATGTATAAGTTGTGGATTCACAAAAGAAAAATTGAGTGATTATGCCAGCCTTACAGATGCACTTTTAAATTTATTTATTCATTGAAAAATGTTGGGCAAATTATAAAATTTGACTGGCCTTATCCACAGTGACCAGAGCCTGGATCTCCCTTCCAAGGATTTGCCATCTTTTTCTTCTCTCTACAGATCAGAAGGCTAGGAGAACATAAGTTTACTTGCAATAAATATATTTCCCATTGTCCCCATAATAAAAAATCCCCATGAAACTTAAGAAAAGCACCACAAATGAAAAATTAATTTCTTTTAGTCAAAATTAAATCAAATGGGGATGGGTAAGGAAAGAAACTTTCCCGGTTTACTTCATATCCTTTAGATTGTTAGAATTCCTACAACAAGCATGTATTACTTCTGTAAAAAGGTAACTTTTACTATTAAAACTATCTATTCCCGAGATTCTGAATCAGGTAGCTTACACCTCATCACCCAGGCACACTCCATAGAGATAACCTCACTATCTCAGTTAACAAGTGGAAAGTGACTGTGTTGAAATCTCTGCAGTTCCTCTTTACCTTCCCTGTTAACAGTGCCTTATTTATCCATTTGAATGTCCTGCTATTCCCTTAAATTTATATCCCAAACTAGATCCATCACCACCCCTTTCTAAACTAAATCTTTCACCTAAGTTTCCCATTTCTGCCCATTATAATCGTTCACACCCAATGGCTCAGTGAAAGTGCCTAGGAGACCATATGTACCAAAGTATGACTGTTGATGAATAAATGCCCACCCAAGGTTTCATCTACCTCTTTTCCTCACCCAACTGTCTCACACTTAAACCCAATCAGATTGCAAATGGTCCCTATGTGAATGTCTCCTCCCATTCCCAAAGTCACCATTTTGGCCTTAGTCCTTCATTCTTTTCATTGGACAGAGTTCACAATTAGAAAATGTCCCCCATCACCTCCTCTTTTGACTCAAATCTAACCTTTGTGAGCTGCTTGATTAATCTGTTTAAAGCACAGTTCCAATCTTGTCCTTCTCCAGCTTTAAAAATCTTCAATGACTTGTCCTGTGATAGTTATATTTATGAAGAAAAAACAACTCCCCCTCCTCCTCTCTTCCTGGCCCTGACATTAAAGTTCCTCCAAAATACGACATCATCTGCCCAGTCATGCTTCTCATCTATTATTTTGCTATATAAGTATCGCTGATGATTAACTTAATGATTGATCTTTAGCCGACATTTCCCCAAACTTTAAGTGTGATTCTTTTGTTCCTATGCTATGCACTCTGCCTCAAATGCCATTTCAAGATTCTTTACCTATGAAAGTTCTACCCATCCTTTGGGACCCACTTTAGTTTCAGCTATTCCATCATAACTTTGCTGGTTTTCCAAATCAGATAAAATTTACATGTATTTAGCACTTTACCTTTAAAAAATGCTTTTCTTATACATTTTTATAACTTAAGCAAATGGAAATAACTTTCATGCCATGAATCCAGGTGTTTTCACTCCTAGTGCTGTACTTTCCTGCCCTAGTCCCCATTCCTAACTGGGAGCTTCTTTAAGGTAGGATCCAGGACTTCCTTATATTTTTGAATCCCTACCAAGTCTGGCCAAATTCGTTGTAGGTAGCAAGAGTGGATTAGCAAAGATTTATGAATCTAAAATGGATTCAATTGATCTCAATGTCCTCTATACCTTGAGTAAATGTCAGTTGGGGAGTGGCTGAATGAAATGATGCCCATACAGTTTAAGTGAACAGAAAACAACAGTGACTAAGCAGATGGAAAGGAAGTAGCTGGAAATCAAATACTGGGTGAGTCAGGTCTTCACTGAGGGGATGGCAGTTGCCGGGGTGCTGCGGGGGGTTGGGGGAGGCATGGAGGACAGGAGTTTATTCTTCACACCTAAAACAATGGACGTCCTGGAATCCCTCACTCCCCTTCCAGAGACTACCACTAGAAATCTCCATTCTCTAGTCTGGACTTAATCTCTCTTCCAGGCGCAATCTTTGCAGACAAAGACCAAGCTAAGAGAGAGAAAAGTGTCAAAGTGGACTAGAATAAGAGTGGCAAGGCTCAGAGTGAAGTGATATAGGAGGAACATCTCTCACCCAACCCTATTACTGTGTCCGACTCCTCCACCATGGCCCTCCCTAGGCCCATTTCAGGACTACACTGGCCGTCTTCGCTGCTCCCAGCTCGAGCTTCTGCTGCAGTCAGACCATTTCTGTCCTCAGCCTTGTTCCCCTTCCTCTGCACTTTTCTGCCCACGTCCTCTGCTCTAAATCATATCATCCTAGAAACTCTCCTTGTCTATCATAAGCCTTACGAGTCTCCTTTTCATGACTTCCAAAGCATTTCCATTTATGGGGTACAGTCTTCTTGAACCTCTTGACCTGTCCAATTTAGTATACTTATAACTTCAGTTCTTCTGGTCTTTCATCTCTATAAGTAGGCCATTATTTGTGTCAGACCATATGTCCTGTTTTAAGGATATATATATATATATATATATATATATATATATATATATATCCATTCTTAGAACTATACCACAATTTCAGTTCTCACTTTGTGTAATTTGTTGTTTCCCCTGTCTTCCCAAACTAAGACCTCAGTTCCTTGCAAATAAAGAGTCCCTATTTTACTTCATCTAAATTATCTCACAATGCCTAATACAGAGTCTAAATAAACACCAGCTGGTTGACCAGTTGATTAATTATTAATCCAAAACCATAATAAAATGCTATTCTCTTCTAGTGGCCACTTTTCCATTCTGATAACCAAAGTTTCCCAGAATTTACCTGTACCCAACAGCTCCATCATAGACAGAATCATTGAGGTAAATGATGGAGCCTCCAGGGAGTACGAACTGCTGTCCCGCTGGAGCACTGTAAGACACCAAGCCATCTGCCAAGGAAACAGGTGTGTCAGTGCCTTAGGAAGGAAAGGCACCCACTGCTTAGACCAACTATCCCAGGGAGCTACACAAGACTTCATGGGTGAAATCTTGTTCAATGCATCTGCACAGAACTCAATCTGGGCACAAAGGGAGCACTGCCAAGGAGCACTCCTCAGTGGCAGTCACTGAAATGACTCAGATTGCATCATTTAATGTATAGAGCACCGGACGCTGGTGAAGGAACAATGTCCTTTCTTGGCTCGAGCCTAGAGGAATCACTTCACTCCAGAGATGACTAATCCCATACCTTTCTGACTTGTTTGCCTTTATTTTCCAGGGGTTGGGGTTTTTAATAAGATCTATAAGCTTTCTCTCTCTCTGGAAACCTACCTAGCCAGACACAGCCATAGAGCTCCACCCGCATGCACACATTCATGGAGTGGTCAGTGACTGGAATGAAGCGGACAAATCTAGCCACGATGGGTGGCTCCAAGTCCTTTAGGAAAATGTCATAGGGGTTACTATTCCCATCCAGCACCTGAGGAAAGAGAAGAGAAAGGGGGGGAAAATGCTATCAGGTTATGCTGACTCTCCCTCATCAACCCTTTCAGGGACCCTCTCTTTTGAACTGAAGGAGCAGAATGTATCCTTTCAGTTTTCTCAGCAACCTTGATATTCCTCCTGGTCCTCCCACCTTGCCCTCCCTCATCCTTGGTCCCACATGGACAAGGGCATGCCAGGTCTGTGTGTGCACATACCTACAAGACAGCCTGTGTACTTCCTCTTCTAGCCTAAGTCAAAATATGGTCCTGGACATCTCAGGGTCTGGATGTCTCTTCTTCCTACCTGTTTCCCATGCCGATTCCGCCAAGAGATCCAGCGAGTGCCATCCCGACTGTAATTGATCTTGTACATGGGGGCAAATTCAATGCCATGGCCCCCGGCATGGCGCCCTTGGGTCCCCACCAGAGTAATAAAGTGCAGGGTGTGCAAGTCAATCTGTAGGAACTCCTTCAGGTCATCGGGTTCCACCGGAATCTCAGGGCACCAGGCTCCATCCCCTTCTTCTGAGTCCAGCCTTGAGACACAGGGTAGGGAAGACAAAGAGAAACCATGAAACCAGGGTTGTTTACCAATCCACAGCAAGCAGCTGCCCTGTCCTGAGGGGAGAGAAAAGGCTGCAGCCCCACTTTAAAAAGATTCTTCGGGTCTCCCCTCAAGCCTGACTGCTACCACCTGTGGTCAGTCCCCTGGCCCTGGGGCACTATGAAACTGAGAAAGACGCTTACCATCAGGGCCTAGAGACCTTCAGATCAGATTTAGTCTTTATTTCTCATCCTGATTTAAAGACCTCAAGGGAAATGAAACCCTTTCTACCCTATACTCCCCCATGAGTCATTTTACCACCCCCTTCCACTTTCAGTCCCAGCATAACAAGGGTGGCCACTCCTTGCTTGGATATCAAGTTATAGGAAGGAGGAGGGAGGGATCATAAGATCCCCAGTGTGGGTTATGTAATGCAGTGGAATTTTAACCAACGGGATGGGCACGGCAGCCCAGCAAAAAGCCATGGGAACCCATGATGAGAGTGAGGGGCAGGAGTGTGTCAGGGGAGCAGTAAATAATCTGCTTTCATTTTATTACCTCCAAGCTGAGCTACCAGTGAACAAAATTGTGAAATCAGTATAAGGTTTATTTTGGGAGCCTCTTACCACTTTCCCTCTTCCCTAAAATGTCCCTTTTCTCACAGATGTCACCTACTCATCACTGTTCTCTTCCAACCCCACCAACCATCACTCTCCTCTTTCACATACCAAGAAATTATGGGGAAGGTTTATTGAGGTTGCTTTTCTTATGGGTAATTCCATTTTAACAGAAATCAACACTTTACACCAAAAGAATTAGATTCCAGGAAGAGGAGGATTATGCCCTAACAAGCAGACTAGTTTTTGACAAGGGAGTTCATTGCTTTAGAGGACCCCTGCTTAGGCCACTAGGAACCCACCATAATCTTTATGGATGAGGATGGCCCTTCTATAAGGGCCAATTCTTCCCTTAAGAGAAGGGAAGAATTTATTGGAGGCCTCATCATATGCTGAAAGCCTTCATGTTTTGCACTGTGAGTGATGTTTCACAGACACCCACTGAGAGGAGGACTGAGTCTCCTAGTTCCCAGTGTCCCATCTCATCTTCATCTTCCCCTACCTACCACTGTCACCAGCTTCCTGCAGTTGCTCACAGTGAGAAGGTGAGTAAAGCAAATCCACTGCATATCAATGAACCCATCTGTTGTGGGTAGTGCCATGCAAGGCCCTGTGACTGGGATGGGGTTGCCAGACCAGCACATGGCACCCAGCCCTGAATTCTCTTTCTGAAAACATACAGAACAGGACAGGCCCACTTGATGTTCTTCTCTCACACCTCCCAGGTCCCATTAAATACCACCCTTCTTCCCGAGTCCCTTGAGTCAGAAAATGTACCCAACTCAGGATTTAGGCTTTCTTGGGGTATCCATCCTCACCTTCCGTATTTGGCAGCTGTGGATTCTGACCACTGACTGGAAGCTGTGATGTCCTCATCTGGAATGTGGCCTCCTGACATGCCCAGAGGATAGCGGCATATGGCTAGACCAAGAGAAACCAAAGAAAAAAAGAGAGGAAATACTTTTCTTCTTATTTCTGAAGATCCCCTGCCCCTTTTAGGAATAACATAATTGATTGCTGGACAGGGAAACAGGGGGCTTAGATTTTTCACAGCCTTTCTATGACCCCAGTTTGATTACCCTGACTCTCTCAGGCTTTTCTCCCTGACCCTGCCTCCAAACTTATTAGCATCCAATCCCTTGAGCACTGACCTTCAGCCACACCTATCTTTTGGTTCAAAATCTGACAAGTAATGTAACATAATTCAGTGTGCTGATTTATCCTTTTATTTGGTAATAAGCTCGTGCCCCCCCCCCCCCATTTCCCTATTAGAAGATGTGCACTTCTAACCAGTTTCCCAACTGTGCTGAATCATCTTCACAGTCACTAGGTACCACTTGTGATCCAAAGCATTCTCTTTTCCTAGGTAGCTGATAGCACAAAATTATGGTGTGAAGCCAACAAACTCTCCTATGAAGGGACTAAACACACAGCTTTGGCCCTCATCAGCACCATGTTTTGGCCTCTGGCTAATAATAATAACCTCTGGAGAGAGACTTCTACCTTCAGCCAAGACAGAGTAACAGGAACCAGACTTGCTCTCCTGGGTGAAACAACCAAAAAAATGGACAAAGTATACAAAAGACTGGGTTTCAATACAACGACATCCCTGAGAGACTGGGGACAAAGAACATGAGTCCTACAGTGGCACCAGCTTGCTGCTGTGACAGAGTCAGGTTGCAGCACAGTAAGTGAGAACTCAGGCACAGTCTAGAGGATTCCCCAAATCAAGGAGACAAAGAGAAGAGTTTGGAGAGGCCACAGGGATCTAGGGCTGCCAGGGAAATACAGGATTCCTAGCTAAACTTAAATTTCAGATAAATAACGAATCATTTTTAGTGTAAATATGTACGATGCAATTTTAAAAATAGCAGGCATGTATAGAAGCAGAAAAATAGAACTTTTAATGAGAAAAAAATCAATCAACTGAAACTGATTCAGAACTTATATAAAAGTTAGAGTTTAAGAAGAAGACTATTCAAACAGTTATAACTATATTGTACATGTCCAAAAATACAAGGTCAGCCACCGTGGGAAACAGTTTGGAGGTTCCTTAAAAAATTTAAAAAAGAATTACCATATGACCCACTACTAGGTATTTACCAAAAGAATACACAAATGCTAATTTGAAGAGATATATGCATACGTATGTTTATTGCAGCATTACTTACAGAAAAGATATGAAAGCAGCCAAAGTGCCCAACGACAGAAGAATGGATAAGGAAGAAGTGGTACACACACACACACACACACACACATGGAATATTGGTCAGTCGTGAAATAAGAAGATCTTGCCACTTGCAGCAACATGGATGGACCTACAGTGTATAGTGCTAAGAGAAATAAGTCAGGGAAAAGGCAAATACGATATAATTTCACTCACATGTGGAGTTTAAGAAACAAAACAAATGAACAAACAACAAAAACAGAGAAAGAGAGAAAGAAACAAAAAAAACCCAGTCTCTTAAATACAGAGAACAAAGTGGTGGTTGCCAGAGGGAAGGTATATGGTGAAGATGGGTGAAACAGATAAAGAGAATCAAGAGTACAGTTAATCTTGAAAACTGAGAAATGTCGAACTATTTGATCATTATATTGCACACCTGAAACTAATATAACACTGAATGTTAATTATACTTAAATAAAAATAATAACAACAACAACAAAAATAAGGAAAGCTATAGGTGATATAGAAAGGATATAAACCAAATTTCTAGAGAAGAAACTTGACTGTGTGAGAAAAGACACTGGATAACATGAAAGGAAGATCACACATTAAAGAAAAGATTGGTGAACTTAAAGACAGATATAGAAATTATCCAAAATGAAACAATGACAGAAATCAATCAAATAATCAATCAAGCAACAAAAAACCAGAACGTTAGTAAGTTCTGGAACAATTTCAAATATCCTCATACACATGTAAATGGACCTCTTAAAGAAGAGGAGAAAGGAAAACAAAGTATTTAAATAAAACATGGTGGAAATTTTTTTCAAATTTGATGAAAGTGTAAACCCAAGATGTTCAGTGACCTGAAGCATGAGAAACATGAAGAAAATTACACTAGAGTACATCATAATCCAACTGCTTAAAACAGGTGATAAGGAGAAAAGTTTTTAAGCAGCCAGAATAAAAGAACATGTTATGAAAAGAGGACCAAAGATAAAAATGACAGCAAATGTCCCACGGGAAACAGTAATTATATAGTAAACATATAAGATGGGTTTTCATGTTATTTACATCTCTTTACGTGGTAATTGACTATTTAAACAGAAACAGTAACAATATACTGTGGGGTTTACAATATATACAAAAATAAAATGCATGTAAACAATAGCATAGGGCTGAAAAGGGAAAAATGGACGTTATCTTGTTGGAAGATTTTTATACTATATGAAGGGATATAATATCACTTAAAGATAGACTTTATTTAATTAAAGATGTATATGACAAATCCAAAAGCAAGTGGAAAATAGCATTTTCTTTTTTTTTTAAGATTTTTATTTATTTGACTGAGTGAGGGAGAGTGCATAAGCAGGGAGAGCAGCAGGCAGATGGAAAGAGAGAAGCAGGTTCCCTGCTGAGCATGAAGCCTGATGTGGGGCTCAATCCCAGGATCCCCAGATTATGGCTTGAGCCAAATGCAGATGCTTAACCAAGTGAGCCACCCAGGTGCTCCTAAAATAATGTTTTCAAAAAGATTTATAGCTAGTAAATCAACAAGAGATAAAATGGAATAAAAAAATACAATTCATTAAAAGAAAGCAGAAAACCACAGACAAATTACAAGTAAAAGGATGAAAAAGATATACCATAAAAACTTTATTTAAAAAAAAAGCTTGAGTTGTCATATATTAATACCAGACATAGCAGATTTTAACAGAATAAATAAAGATGGTATTTCACAATGATAATGGTGTTAGTTCATCAAGAACACATGACAGTCCTAAATATGCACATAACAGAACTTTACAACAAATGAAGCAAGAAAAAAAAAAAAAAGACTGCAGGGAAAATTGAACAAAACCACAATTATATATGGAGATTTCAATATTTACATCTCGATAATTGGAAAATAAGTGAACAGAAAAATCAGTTCAGGATATTGAAGATTGGAACAACATTATCCACTAGTTTTATATAACTGACATTTATAGAACTCTACCCAACAACATTCTTTTAAAGTGCATATGCAATATTTACCAAGATAGACCATATTCTGAATCATAAAACAAGCTGCAATAAATTTTAAATATTCAAGTCATACAAAGTATGTTCTCTGTCACAAAGTAATTACTATTTAGAAAAATAAATAATGGAAAAGTATCTGGAAAATCCCCAAATATTTGCAAACTAAATAGAACTCTTCTGAATACGCCATGGGTCAAATGAGAAACCAAATGGGAAACTAGAAAGTATTCTGTACTATAAGATAAAGAAAAAAGAACATAACAAAATTTGTGGATACCACTTGAGAAGTACTTATGGGGAAAATTACCAGAGTAAAAGCCTACATTAGAAAGGAAGAAAGATCTTGAAACTATGACCTCAGTTTTCACCATTAGAAACTAGAAAAAGTAGAACAACAACAAAAAAATACAAAGTAATTACAAAAAGAAAATAATAGATATATTAGTAGAAATCAATGAAATAGAAAACAGAAAAGTTCCTTAAAACCAAAAGTTGGTTCTTTGACAAGATTTAAAAAGAAAAAGCAAAAAAGAATTTCAAGCCAGACTGATTGGGAAAGAAAAAAGAATACACTACAAATATAAAGAATGTGAGAAGTTACCGAGGAACAGATACTATAGATGTTGAAAATATACAGTTAAAACTGTAAGCAGTTTTATGCCAACAATTTCAACAACTTAGATAAAATAGTCAAATTTCTTGAAAATACAAACTACCGGGGCCTCTGGGTGGCTCAGTGGGTTAAGGCCTCTGCCTTCAGCTCAGGTCATGATCCCAGGGTCCTGGGATCAAGCCCCGAGTAGGGCTCTCCACTCAGCAGGGAGCCTGCTTCCCTTCCTCTCTCTCTGCCTGCCTCTCTGCCTACTCGTGATCTCTGTCTGTCAAATAAATAAATAAAATCTTAAAAAAAAAGAAAATACAAACTACCAAATCTCACTTATAAGGAAATAGATAACCAGAATATCCCTGTATGTTCTAAAAAAATTAAATATATGGTCAATAACCTTCCTACAAAAAAACCCTCTAGCACAAGATGATTTTACTTTTGAATTCTACCGAATATTTCAGAAAGAAAAAAATAGCAAGCACTAACAAACTCTTCCAGAAAATCAGAGAGGATATTTCCTCATTCATTCTATGAAATCAGCATTACTCTTATATAAAAACCAAACAGAAACATTATAAGAAAACTATAGATTAATAACCATTATCAACATAGATGCAAAAACAAACTTTTAGTAAATTGAATCAAAAATATATAGAAAGGATAATACATCATGACGAAGTGGAGTTTATTCTAGGAATGCAAGGCTGGTTTGACGTTCACAAATCTTTCAGTGAAATTCATCACAAACCTAAAAAGTGAAACTGTAGCATCACTTCAATAGGTACAGAAAAGCATTTGATAAAATCAAACATCCTTTCCTGATAAACCCTGTCAGCAAACTAGAAATAGAAAGGAACTTCCTCAGGGTACCTGGATGGCTCAGTCATTAAGCATCTGAGTCTTGATTTTGGCTCAGGTCATGGGCTCAGGGTTGTGAGATCCAGCCCCGAGTTAGACTCCACGCTAAGTATGGAGTTTTCTTAAGTCTCTCTCTCTCTCTCGGGGTGTCTAGGTGGCTCAGTGGGTTAAGCCACTGCCTTTGGCTCAGGTCATGATCTCAGGGTCCTGGAATTGAGCCCCACATTGCTCAGCAGGGAGCCTGTGTCCCCCTCTTTCTCTGCCTTCCTTTTGCTTACTTGTGTTCTCTCTCTCTCTATCAAATAAATAAATAATTTTTTTTTAAAAAGATTCTCTCTCTCTCTTTCTCTCTCTCTCTCCCTCTGCTCCCACTCCCCTGTTGTCTCTCGCTTGCTTGCTCTTTAAAAAAAAAAAAAAGAAAGAAAGGAACTTCCTCAATACAAACACATGTAACAGATTATAAAAAGCCGTATGCCAAAAAAATGAACTTAGAAAAAAAATAGAACAACTTAGAAGAAATGGATAAATTCCTAGAAAGATGTAAACTACCAAAAGTAAAGCAGGAAGAAAGAGAAAATTTGAACAGACCAATCACCAGCAACGAAGTCCAATGAGTACAAAAGACAGTTTCACAGGAAAATTCCACCAAACATTTAAAGAAGAATTAATACATATTCTTCTTAAACCACTTCAAAAAACACAAGAGGAAGGAATCATCCTGACACCAAAACTGGATAAGGACACCACAAAAAAAGAGAACTACAGACCAATATTTCTCATGAATATACTCTCTCATGAACATAGATGCAAAATCCCCAACAAAATATTAGCAAATGTAATCCAACAATATACTTTTAAAAATCACACACCACAATCATATGGGATTTATTCCCAGGATGCAAGGGTGGTTTAATACCCACAATACAATCAACATGCTATATTGCATCAATAAGAGAAAGGATAAAAACCGTCTGATCATTTCAACAGATGCAGAAAGAGCCTTTGACAATGTACAACATCCATGATGTCATTTGATACTTTCAGAAACAGTATGATGAAGCAAAACCATATACAGCTGCTTTGGCAAGAGTCATGACCATCTACCCACTGAAACTTCTAGGGTTCCTGACCACTGCATTTTCCAAGTCAAATTTGAGTCAAGGGAGGAACGTGGGATCTAGTATCATTTTGTCTAATCTGGTCAGATGTATAATTTCTCCATCTGAGGTGACAGGTTCTACAAATAATAATTATGCCGGAATCTCAAGTGTAATTCTGGGCTGTTCAGGAATGAAGCATCAAATTCTCAAATTCTAAACCCTCTGGAATGTGAAATTGAAGGGAGGAGTAAGAATGAGGAAATATTGATACAGGACACCAGTGAGGCCCAAATTACCAGTGAGTGAGGTCAATGAACATTTCAGAAATCACTCACAGGGTGTGCCCTCTCTTGTGGTCCACCCCTCCATGCCGTGAAGGCCATACCCTGATTCAAAGCCTATGCTAAGTGTTTTAACCCTGGTACTTAGTGCCTCTCAGTATCAGTGACTTAATGGCAAGGAGAAGTTTCTCGACACCTTTATCCCACATGCCACGTGACCCAGTCCAGTTTGCCAGAACACTTACATTGGCATTTGGGACACAAGCCAGCTACTAATAAACTAGACCTTTGCTTTCCCTTTGTTATTGTTCTCTATGTGTATAATTCCCTCAAGGACTTTCTGGGGAGGGAGCTTGGCTAGCCAAGGCAGGAAACCCCTGCTCCTTTGGCTATCATTCATGTCCTGGTGCCCCCAATTGCTGTCTTGACTCCTAAAATACAGCTCTTCACAGTTTTCAAAGTTGTGTCCCATTATTTCTACCTGTTGACCCCTACAATAACCCTACATGGTAGACAGGGTCTGTGTTATTATTCTCAGTTTTTACACGAGGAAACAAACCAGTTAAAATCCCACACCTATTAAGCAGTCCAAATCCAAAATGAGTCCCAATGTACTAGACAGTCCCCCTCTGCTTTTTTAAATTTTTATTTTTTTAATTTCTTTTCAGTATACCAGAATTCATTGTTTATGCACCACACCCAGTGCTCCATGCAATACATGCCCTCCATAATACCCACCACTAGGCTCACCCAACCTCCCATCCCCTGCCCCTTCAAAACCCTCAGATTGTTTTTCAGAGTCCATAGTCTCTCATGGTCCATCTCCCGCTCTGCTTTTACCACAGCCGCAGCATGATGCAGGCCTTTCCTCCCAACACGTCAAGCCGAGGCAGAGTCTTGCAGATTAGTAAGAGCGTTTGTCCCTCCTTTCTGAAACCAAAGCTTTGTTCATGAATCCAGTCCTATCTCCATCCCCAGCATGACATTCTGCATATTTGCTTATTACGTTTCGAGTCCATGCAATCCTTGAGTTCCTATTCTCATTCATTCATTTATTCATTCATTCATTCATTCAGTGATTTTTTGGACCACTAAGGGGATATAGCCATAAACAAAACAAGTGCCTTGTGTCAGAGTTTGCATTCTAGTGTGGGGAAACAGACAACAGGCAAATGTAAGATGAGAGAAGATGGTAAGTGCTGTGAAGAAAAACAAGTGTGGAAAGGAAATAAGTGCACTTTCCTATAAAGAGATAAGGAAGGCCTCTCAGATGAGGTACTTTGAGCAGAGGCCTGAGTGGAGGAAGACAGTGAGCCCAGTGACTCTTAGAGGGCGGATGCTTCATGGAAAAGGGACAGGAAAACAAGAAAAAGGTCTTCTTGGTTGTTTCAGATCAGCACAGAGGTCACACATCCGAAGTGGATAGACTAGCTTAAATTATTATCCAGCGTTGTCCCATTGCCCTGTAACAAACTTGGACAAAGCTAAACCAAATGGTTTTGGGAAAGAATAGTACCAATTTTGGTTAAATTCTCCTTCCTCCAATTTCCAACATTTTTAATATCTGTTTTGTAGCCTTAGGTACATAGTACTTTGTCATATAATTATTTGTGTGAAAGTCTGATGTCCCCCTCAGATGGCAAACTTCTTGGAGGGAAAAAGGGGGATAATATCTTCTTCAACTTTATTTCTCACTGCACATCTGGGGAGACAAAAGATGCTCATAATATTGATTGAAAAAAAGAGATAATATGGATTAGGAATAAGGATAAAATTGAGTAAAATATGTCTCCCTGCAAACCTTACCCCCCCCCAGACTATTCCATCTCAAACAACTCCATTCTGCCAATTACTTGAGCCAAAAATCTTGAGGCCACCCTTGACTCTTTTCATACTCCCTATCCACCCCATCAGCTGATGAGAAATCCTGTTAGCCACCCTAAAAAGTTCCCATAGCCCATTTACTTCCCACTTACGCTGCTACCACTCTAGGTCAAACCACTACCTCTTATCAACAGGAAAAGAACAACAATCTCCCCACCCTGCCAGACTTCCTTTTCTCCACCTTGCCTAATGTATCTGTGAAAATGTAAGTCAGACCATGTAACTCTTCTGCTCATCACCCTCCAGGAATTTCCCACTTCACTCAAAATGATATTTAAAATGCCATGTGTGGTCTCCAGGAATCTGCACAGTTGGTCTTCAGCTGTCCTGGACCCCCATCCAGCACACCCATCACTGCTGTCTAGCCACTCTAGCTTCCTTGCTGTTCCGCAAACACACTAAGTATGCTTCTCTTTCCCGCATCAAAGTATTTAATTTAGTGATGGGAATAATCTGTGCAGGTTGAGGAAAGAGAAGTGAAAGACTGCATTTCCTGTTATTTTTCACGTTAACATATCCGAAATCGGAATGCATCTTACAAGCAAAGGGTGAGTCAGAGCTCAACTGTCTGGGGTTTTTTTCTTGGAGCTACACAAAACAGTGAGGCATGGTACAGTCAGGAGTGTCTTACATTTGATGAAGTACAGTAATAATAGCATCCATTTAAAAGCATTCGTGGGGGAAAGGGGGAGGGGGTAACTGGGGGGATGGGCATCTAGGAGGACACACGATGTAATGAGCACTGGGTATTATGTAAGACTGATGAATCACTGGCCTCTACCTCTGAAACCAATAATACCTTATATGTTAATTAACTGAATTTAAATAAAATAAGATAAAATAAAAGCATTCGTCAAGTGTCAAACAGTGTGGTATTTTCTCACTTATTACTTCATATTTCTCACCAATTACCCAGCTATGGGTAAGAGTTTAAACAATAGCCCAAGGGGGTGCCTGCGTGGCACAGTTGGTTAAGAGACCAACTTTTAGTTTCGGCTCAGGTCGTGATCCCAGGGTCATGCGATCAAGCCCCATGTAGGGTCTGTGCTGAGCGTAGAGTCTGCTTGGAATTCTCTCTCCCTCTTCCTTGCTCCTCCTGCTCATGCTCCCCCCCCAAAATAAATAAATAAATCTTTTTAAAAACCTGCCCAAGTCCATTCATTGAGTAGATACTAAGTCACTTTTAGAATCTGACTCTAAAGACCGTCCTCTCGGTTATACAACCTCTGAAAATAAAGAAGATTTCAAATCCACTCCAGGATCTGAGCAAAGTTCACATCTTTTCTGGGCCTCAGTTTTTTCATGTGAAAAGCAAGGGCTGCATCAGATGTTTTCCAAGGCAGGGGTTCCCAAAAGCCGGTCCATGGACCAACCACTCGCTCTAGACTTGCTTGGGAAGGTTGTAGAACATCCGGTAAGAACCCCGTCTTAGAGACTTCGGGACATCTGAAACTGCCCAGGAACCTGCAGATCTAAAAAATTTCCCAGGTGATCCTGCTGTGCATTCAGGCTAAGGAATCACTGCTCCTAAGTCCCTTCCAGCCTGGACACATGGTGACTTTCTGGGGTCACTCCGAAGTCCAGAGACATCCACATTCACAGTCCCACTGGCCTCTCACTCCTGACTCTCATGCATCTCCAGTCCCTGGGCCACAAGTGTAGTAAGAACTTCTGTTTCTCGGAACATCTAAAGTAAACCAGAAATGGGGAAAGAGGGTCGCGTGGGGTGAGTCATGATATTGTTGCAAATAACTTCTCCACCAAGTACTGCTTATCCTGGGAACAGCAACCAGGGAGTTTTAACAGAGCTGCTTATAGCTGAGCCATCATTACGAAACGTGTGTCGATGCTTCCTGGGTTCAGGAATCCTGTCTATTTTGTGTTCTGACTGTAACTATGTAGGTACTTTCCATAGTTAACAAAGAAAGGAAGAGAAAGAGGGACAGAGATCCCACCTGTTCGGTGTCAGAGGTGTACCACTTCCCCTGCCCTCCCCCTCCGTCCCTCACCCCTGTCCCAAGGCTCTTTGCTCCCTTATCTATGACTGTGTTCGGGCCTAGCCTCCAAGTTGCTCGGGGACCAGCAGCCCCACCCCCACCTGGGAATTTGCTATAAATGCAAAGCCTCATTCCCCACCCCAGCCTAACAGAATCACTCTGAGGGGGAGCCTAACCAACTATGCGGTCACCAGCCCTCCAAGGACTCAGACGCGGGCCCCAGTTTCATAACTAGAAGGACTGGGGTACAAAAGGAGACTTTAGTTCTCCACATGGGAAAAAAAAAAAAAAAACACCACAATTTTAACTCTGTCGGCGTGTCCGACTTCTTATCCCCTCCAGGCCTTCCCTCACCCAAGCACGGGTAGACAGCAGTGGCAACGCCAGGGCAAAAACTGGCAGGTCTCCCCGAGACACAGCACACCTGGGGACCAGGACAGGAAGGACAGACAACACATTTATTCCTGGGAGGAGGCAGCCAAGGAGTGAGAAGTAAACCTGTCCTTTGGGAGTCTGTCATCAGGTCTATTAGCAGATCCCACAATCCTACTTCCTGCAAATTTCGGGAGTCCTCCTGTTTGTCTTCTCGCAGCTGAACCTCTCTCATGCCATCTAGCTCTTCTTCCTGCCTCCTCCGCCAGCCCGTGTCCACATGGCAGCCCATGAGAGCTTCCTAAAACCTTATTCTGATAAGAACCTTCCAACAGCCTTAGGGACTTTCTGGGACCGTGTGGCCCATGAGGTCTGCAGGATCGGACCTCTGCCTACCTCCCCAGCCTCACCCTGGGCTCTCCCCACATCTCCACTCTCTAGATCCCAGCACACTGGTCTCATCCCTACTTCATAAATGCCCGAAGTACCTTCCGACCTCAAGGTCTCTCTGTGTGTCCTGTTTCTTTATCTGGAATGTGCTTCCCCTCCCCTCCCTTATCTGCTGACTCCCTCTCATCCTCCAGCTCTCAGGGAATTCCTCTGAGCCCTTGGGGAAAGTACATACTCTTAAAACGCACTGGTTCCCTTCTTAGTGTTCCTCACACTTGTAATACAAATAGTTATTTGGTTAGTTTGGTTCTCTCCACTAAACAGTTAAGTGGCATATGGCCAGGGAGCCTGTCTTTCTTTCTCTCTCTTGTTTCCCTAATTTCTAGCAGGGTGTCTGGCATTAACTGAGGGCTTGGTAAATATCTGCTTAAAAAAAAAAGCAATAAAGGAGGAGTTTTCTGTTATTCATAATTATGGGGCTTAAAAACAGAGACCTGGGAGATCAGAAGGTAGCCTTGAACAGTGATCTTTAACTAGCCAGTAGACATATAAGACTTCATTGGTTTTGGGGGTCATTACATATCTATGGCAACCCATCTTTTCGTTCACATATTAATTTAATGAATGTATGTATTTAGTGTAAATTTATTTAGTGTTCATGAATTTACTGAACAAATAAGTTCCTGCTTATTGTCAAATTGTCTATTGACCACAGCTTTTATCAGTAGGTACTATTTCAGACGGTATGACAGAACTATGGAGAAACACTAAAATATGACAGGGTTTAACAGAGACGGTCAGTGTGTTCTTTGAGGTAATCCTCACCAGGTATTTTCTAGTTCCCTAGTGACTGTTTACCTTCTTATTGAAGCTGTAAGCAATTTTGAGAATAGTAGCCAGGTCAGACTCTTCCTTTTCCTCCTTAGCAACTGCCAGCACATGGTGCCCATTAGATGCTCAATACATATTTGGCAAATAAATAGGTAAGCAAAAATGTAGAGGGATGGAGAGATGGTTGGATGGATGGATGGGTGGGTGGGTGGG
>NC_081566.1:60788489-60816221 GCF_022355385.1 Mustela nigripes
TGGGTGGATGGGTGGGTGGATGTATGGGTGGATGGGTGGATGGGTGGGTAGATGGATGGGTGGATGGATGGGTGGGTGGGTGGGCGGGTGGATGGATGGGCGGGTGGGTGGATGGGTGGTTGGGTGGATGGGTGGATGGGTGGATGGATGGGTGGATGGATGGGTGGATGGGTGGGCGGGTGGATGGATTGGTGGGCGGATGGGTGGATGGGTGGATGGGTGGGTGGATGGGTGGGTGGGTGGATAGATGGGTGGATGGGTGGGTGGGTGGATGGATGGGTGGGTGGATGGGTGGATGCAAGACTGAACGAAGGAGAATTCACATGGGTTGAACTCTAGAGGACAGCTGCTGTGACTGGTTCATGTCTCCAGACATGATTCTTTCTCAACCATCTCCAAACAACAGCAAGCAGTAAGGATGCTGTTTCAAGGGCTTTGTGGCCATTTGCATGAGAGGAAGAGCAGCTCTGGCAAGGATATTAGTCAATGGACACTGGATAACTGTCCAACAAGCTGTATTAAGGAGGGATCCCAAGTGTTGGTGACAAGAAGCACAGAAGATGAGGAAAAGAGGTGGGAATCCCACCATATGCCTTGATGAGGATCCCCAGCTCAATGCCAGAACAAGGCTCTAAGCCACTGGTATCATAAACCTTCTTTAGGCAATGGCAGTGGGCCTGGAGGTCTAGATGTTGGGACCAAAGAATATAAGGATAAGGATAGAGAATTCAGAGATAAGAGCTAGAAAAGCAGCCATTAGGCAAAGTTTCTTGGTGAATCAGTATCCCCAGGGGCCTCAGAGAAAGGGCATAGGAAAATAGACAAGCTGATCTTGGATGGCCTTTCGCATCCTAGTGGGTCTTTGGAACCGGGATAAGCCTTGGCCCAGAGCAACCAACGTGGCACTTCTCAGCAGTACCACTGTGGTTTTCCTATTGAGTATGCCTATTTTTGGTAAACTCCTTCTGTGGAAGGGATCCCAGCCAATAGCAAAGACACAGAATGCCAAGTCCTAAATGTCAGTCCCCCTTGCCTTTCCCCAAGCCCACTTCATTTTTTGTCAGAGCCCCTCCATCTGTCTCTGTACTCCACATTATGAAAGACAGGGGAGCATGAAAAGGCAGAGAACAGTAAGAGAAGCAAGAGATCCAGCAGCACAGAAATGTGTCCTGATTTTGCCTGCTGAGTTGTCTTGGTGGTTCTTGATGCTTCCACTACCCGCCAATCTCCTGGCCAGAGAAGCCAATTCACTTTCCAGTTTCCCAGAGTGGAAAACTACCAGCGCCGGCTGCCCACATGCCCAGGCAGAGCTCGATCTGTCCTGAGTGCTGGTAGTGCCTGGCAGGCAGGCTGAGGAGATGCAGCTGCCACTGGCCCCAGCTTCCCAAGAATTATTTTCACACCATGCTGCCAAGGTGGAAAGCCTGAAAGGGCTGCTTGTTCCGTGATGTTTACCATCTCACTGCTAGCTCCAGACCACGGGCTTACCCATCAATGAGTGTCCTATATGCCGCTTCCAGGAACACACACACACACACACACACACACAGAGCACATGTGAGGCCTGGGGCATGGTGAGCTGACACCTGGGCCTCACTGGACACTGGGAAGATGAGACTGACTGGGAGCAGGGTTACTGGGGTCAACCAGGGGACCCAAGGCAATCTATGGTCTAAAAAAACATCTGCAATCATAAACTTTAAACCCAGGAAGGAATTTCAGGAACCAACCCTTCCAATGGCTCCATGTTAAATATGAGAAACTCTGAGCCCCCTACCCACCAAAGTGAACTGACTTACTCAAGGATGTACTGCTAAGAGTGTAATGAGGACTGACATTCAGGTCTCCTGATCCCTGGTTCCTCTTTCTTCAACCCTTGGCTACCTTGATAGAATTCTTCCAATTCCAGAAAGGACAAGATGGTCCCCCATTAAAGAAGCTGTTGCTTGGGTCACTGCTCGCCACAAGCTCCACACTGGAGGCTACTGCAGACTGGCTCACTATTCAGGTAAATCTGCACAATGGGATGCTGCTAGGACTCAAGGAAGATTATCTGGGTTCTTCAAGATACAGGGGGCTATTTTGCCAACACCCTTTTTGCTGAAGTTGAAATTCCCCTTAGGATTAGTCCTTTCAAATTGCAGCTTTCCTAGAAGCCCAAAATACTTCCCAGAAACAGTTATTGCAGAAGAGGGGTCCCCAGGCTGTATGGGACTCCAGGGTAATAAAGTGAGAGTCTGCCGAGAAATATTCTTCATCCAGGCTCACAAAGTCAGTGAAGGCTTCACAGTGAAATCGTATGTCCCTCTCTCCCACGAGGAGGTGAGTTGAAGGGACAGCAGGGTTGCCATGAAGGCCAGGAATTGAGAAGAAAACCAGGACATGGTCTGGAAGCTGAAAACTGGAGTCCACTGCTTCCAGATCATGGGACTCCAAGACAAGTTACTAAACCTCTCTGAACCCGAATCTCCTCATCATTAATAATATGACCAAGACGGTTGTTACAGAGATTTAACACAATGAATACAAAGGGCTTCATGAAATAGAATCGGGCTCCAGGAACGACATCCAGAAAGAGGAAGAGAGGGGATTATTTGTTTTAAACATTACATTCACTCTTCTTAAGCAATTTCGAGGTTTTATGGTCTTAGGAGGATTACTTCACTTTCAACCTCTCAGCTTAATGGTAATAATAATATTTGTTTATAGGAATGCTGTCAGGAAATAGGAGTTAACATATATCAAGTACTTTGTATGGTTTAGAGTAAAGCTTAGACCAGTAATAACAAAGGTTGGATGTGATGTATTTTTTAGGTATTTTGACTCTGACTCATTCTAAAACAAAGATTGGAATTGGCTTCCAAAATTGTGTAAGATAATAAACAAACAAACCAACGAACAAAGGTATGCTAATGGGAAAGAGGATAGCGACAATAAGATAAGCCAGAGAGCCAAGGTGAATATCAGAAATATATTACATGTGGATCTAGACCTTTGCTGGTGATGGGCCTCTCAAACTTGGCTCTGAACTTCCCAGGAGCCAACGCAAAGAGCACAAGATAATGAGTTAACATGAATCACAATGGCAACGGAACTTTTTTGTTCTGTTTCCAGGTGGGATGGAGTAGCTTGCAGTAGCCAGTGCTCCCCCTGAGCATATCTGGAAGACATAGATAAAATTCATAAAGCATCTATTTGAAAGCACCTGCTGGCTGCCTGAGGTTAAAAAAGTTAAAAATGAGCAGAATATAAAAGCAGCTGTTTTTCCAAAGAGATTGTGAGCACAGGGGACTAGGACTTCAGAGAAGGGCGAATCCGAGAGGCCCTGTAACTCCTGCAGCCACATTTAGCCAGTCCTCAGTTTGGAGCAGGGATAGAGGGCTGGCTCTGGGCTTTGCACAGGCGGAATGTTCCCAGGGAGCAAAATCCCAGAGCCCTTGAACAAGACCAGGGATCTCACCAGCTAACAGCATTTTTCTTCCTGAGCACATATGCCAAAAGCATAGCTATCTATCACTAGTGAGCAAGTTTCTCAATAAGAAAAGCCCCAACAAAGTCCTAAATATTGGTCTAACCTACTGAATGCCAAATGAATTTAAATGACCGCTTTCCCAAGGTAGATCTGCCCTACCCCGATAGCCAGGGCTTCTCCAATGCCAGGATGAATCATTTCTTACATTAACCAGGCTTTATCCATAGAAAATATAATTCATTGCTTGGCCTGATATCTTGAATAAAGGCTATGGCACCCAAAAGACTGAATTCCTCTCCCATAATGCCAAAAGTAAGAGCCTTACACATATTTGTGTAAATTAAAGCACGTTTCCCTCCATTTACAAGCACTAAAATGCTCTGCTGCTAGGCCAAAGCAGGGAGACTGTTAGCATTTGGGGAAAGGCATAGGGGCTGCTCTCTCTCTGCATAGGCTGTAGCTCCCCCGGCCCTCAGATACCAGAAGGCTGGACCCCTGATACCAGAGGCTGGACCTCTACTACCAGGAGGCTGACCCCTAGCAGCTATAGCTAGAGCTTTGGTCTCTCATCCTACCTCTGGCTCACTCTCTCTGTACTTAGCATCCCTATCCTTCAAAGAGATGATCTTCCAATGAACTCCTTCTCAGGTTCCTCATATCTTTGTGAAATCAAGTCTCAAATGGCATAATTTGGACTTTTTTTTTTTTTTGCAGAAAAATAGAGAAAAGCCTGGGGTACCCTTGACTTACTTCCTTCCCGCCTTCTCCTTACTCCTCAAGTTTCTGTTGATTGCCTGCATAAGCCAAGGATTGGTGTTGCTTGTGAATACGTAAGAGATCATTGCCATCCCAAATAAAACGAAGACCAAAGTCATAACATCTGTGACACGCAGGGGTGGGGGTGGGGGGGAATTGCATATTTTTAAACAACTCATCACCACCTCCTTAAGCCCCCCAAAACCTCGTTGGTTTTTGTTGTTGTTTGTTTTGTTTTATTTTGTTTTAAGATTTTATTTATTTGACAGAGAGAGAGAGAGACAATGAGAGGAGGAACACAAGCAGGGGGAGAGGGAGAGGGAGAAGCAGGCTTCCTGCTGAGCAGGGGGCCTGATGTGGGAATGGATCCCAGGAACCTGGGATCATGACCTGAGCCAAAGGCAGAAACTTAATGACTGAGCCACCCAGGCGCCCCAACCTCACTGTTTTGAATGTCTTAACTTTTACTTTACTTTACTGTGTATGCATCCAAACCACAAAAATTGCTGGGAGGCCTATCTTGCCACATCCATGCTCTTCAGAGGCCTGCTGGCTAGGACCAAAAGCTAAGTCAACAATCGCACTATTCTCCCCCAGAAAAATACACTGCCATGGATAAGCTCGGCTGGGTACAGGGCCCTGTGTTCCCTTGGAGTTTGATGGCCAGAATTCAGGGTTGTTAGAATCCCCAATTCCCAAAGGTAACTTGAGTCTTTCTTGGAAACCACAATGGACCATAATGGTCACTAATGAACTCTTTTTCTCTTTCCTCCCCCAGCATCTGCTAAATAGAAGCCATTGTTTTATGGTATTTGGTTTATTTTATTTTCCTTTTCTTCCAAAAGTAACAAATCACAACCCTCAATATTTGCATATAACTTTCCAGAGCCCATTAACTTCACTTATCTCATTTGGGCCCCCTAGAGTAGCCATGTGAAGTGTAGAGAGTAGAGTTAATTCTGCCTGTTTTATAAGTGAGCAAAGTGAGATACAGAGTTTCACCTGAAGTCACAAAACTAGATAGTGACAGAGCTGGACCCAGACTCTAGGTCTCCTGATTTCCATTGCCATGGTCTATTCATCAACCACATCAGCATAACACTCTGTGTCAGCACTCACTCTGCACACTATCTGTCATGAAACCTCAGGGTCAAGAGGAGCCACCAATCTGGGGAACAATCTAGACAGAGGACTCAGGAGGGCTTACTGCCCATCTATGTCTTAGAACATCTTGGTCTCAGATTTGTTGAAATACCATAGCAAGGAGCACCTGGGTGGCTCAGTTGGTTAAACATCTAACTCTTGGTTTCAGCTCAGGTCATGCATGATCTCAGAGTTGTGAGATCAAGCCCATGTTGGGCTTGTTGGGCTCCATGCTCAATGCAGAGTCGGCTTGAGATCTTCGCTCTCTGTCCTTCCCTGTGCTCATGCTCTCTCTCTTTCAAATAAGTAAATAAAGCCTTTAAAAAAACATGATAGCAACAGGAATCTTCTTTCTGGTTACAGGATATAAAATCAATACATAAAAAATCCATTGCATTTCTATACACTAAAAATGAAGTATCAGAAAGAGAAATAAAGAAAATAATTCCTTTATAATTATATAAAAATAATAATCTCACAAAACAAACTGAGGGTTGCTGGGGGGAGGGGGTTTGGGAGAAGGGGGTGGGATTATGGACATTGGGGAGGGTATGTGCTTTGGTGAGTGCTGTGAAGTGTGTAAACCTGGTGATTCATAGACCTGTACCCCGGGGGATAAAAATATATGTTTATAAAAAATAAAAAATTTAAAAAAAATAATAAAATACCTAGAAACCATTTAAACAAGCAGGTGAGAGACCTGTATACCAAAAACTATAAGACATTAATAAAAGAAATCAAAGAAGATACAAATAAATAGAAATATATTCCATGCTTTTGGATGAAAGAATCAATATTGTTGAAATGTCCATATTACTCCAAGAAATCTACAGATTCAATGCAATCCCTATCAAAATCCCAAATCCCCTTTGTTTTTCAAAGAGATAGAACAAATAATCCTAAGACTTGTATGAAACCACAAAAGGCTCTGAATAGTCAAAGTGACCTTGAGAAAAAAAGAACAAAGCTGAAGGCATCATGCTCCTCATCTGCAAGATACATTACAAAGCTATAGTAATTAAAACAGTATTGGCATAAAAGACATATAGATCAATGGAATAAAGAGCTTAGAAATAGATCCACATATACATGGTCAGTTAGTTTACAACAAAGGAACCAAATGTGGAGTTCCCTCAAAACATTAAGAATAGAACTGCTATGGGGACACCAGGGTAGTTCAGTCTGTTAAGCATCTGCCTTCAGCTCAGGTTATGATCTCGGGGTCCTGGGACTGAGTGTTGCATCCAGCTTCCTGCTCACTGGGAAATCTATTTCTCCCTCTCCCTCTGTTGTTCCCCATGCTTCCTCATGCTCTCTCAAATAAGTAAATAAAATCTTAAAAAAAAAAAAAAAAGGGGGCGCCTGGGTGGCTCAGTGGGTTAAGCCGCTGCCTTCGGCTCAGGTCATGATCTCAGGGTCCTGGGATCGAGTCCCGCATCGGGCTCTCTGCTCAGCAGGGAGCCTGCTTCCTTCTCTCTCTCTCTCTCTGCCTGCCTCTCAGTGTACTTGAAATTTCTCTCTTTAAAAAAAAAAAAAAAATCTTTAAAAAAAAAAAAAAAAAGAACTACCATGGGAACTCCTGGTGCTCAGTTGGTTAAGTATCTTCCTTCAGCTCATGTCATGATCCCAGGGTCCTAGGATCAAGCCCCAGGTCAGGCTCCCCCCTCAGAGGGGCACCTGCTTCTCCCTCTCCCTCTGCTCTCTCCTCATGTAACCCTGCACTGCCTCCTGCTTGCTTTCTCATGCATGCACTCTTTCTCTCAAATAAATAAATAAAATCTTAAAAAAAATAAAAAAGGAGTACCATGTGACCCAGAAATTCTACTTTTGGACAATCTGAAGACAGTGAAAACACTAATTCAAAAATCTTTTTGAACTAGTGAGTATGCACCCCCATGTTTACTGTGGCATTATTTATAAGAGATACAGAAACAACCAAAGTGTCTATCAATGGGTGAATGGATGAAGCAATTATGATATATCACACAACAGAATCATAGTCATGAGAAAGAAGGAAATTCTGCCATTTGTGACAACATGAATAAAACCAAAAGGCATTACACAAAGTGAAATAAGTCAGACAGAGAGAGACAAATACTCTATGATCTCTTATATGCAGAATCTAAAAAAACAAAAAACAAATAAACAAAAAAAAAACAAGCTCACGGATATAGAGAACAGATTGGTGGTTGCCTGAGGCATGGGGTAGAGGGTGGGAGAAATCGGTGAAGGGGATATAAATTTATTAAAAAGTAAAATAAGGAATCTAACTGTTGGGGGCGGGTAGTGGAAAGAACCTGCATCCTGGGAGGACGGACATGGCATAGCATTTTGTTATCACAGGGTAAAGACAAAGCCTGTAATCAGAAAGCACCTGTCACATATTGAGGATCCCACAATTATGTGGTTGCTGCTCTGGGTACCACCCTAACCTTACTTTTGCCCTCATGAGCACTCGATGACAAACATCTCCATATTCTTACTTTTCTATTTGTGCTCTGTGCCTTTCCTTAAGCTCAAATGTTCTCCTTTCCTCTTTTCACCTAGCCTCACAAATGCCTTCATGTCCAGCTCGTGCTCACACCTTCAGTATTTCAACCAACAGGACACTGGAGACCTGACCTAGTTGGGTAGCGTATGAACATTCTGTGAAGTCTGACACTCCAGGAGGCAGTAAAGCACAGAGGTCAAGAGTACGCTTGGGCTATATCCTCGCTCTGCCCCTTAGCTAGCTCTGTAATCTTGAATGAGTTACCTAACGTGTCTGGGCCTCACTTTCTTCTTTCTAAAACTGGAACAATAATACTACCTAAGATTATATCCCATAAATTATTATGAAGATTAAATTTGCTGACACCCACTTAGAATGGCACCAGGACTACAGTAAGTGCTCACTGGATATTAGTTGGTACTCTCCTTTGGACTCTGTGTTCTCTTTTTCCTATTTGGCACAACCAAGGATATTTGAGGGGCAGATGAGTCTCTGTTGTCCCCAGAGAAAGATCCTTTTACTGGCAGGAAGGATATCAAAGGCCACCCTTAAGCTAGACTTGACAGACAAACACACAAGCAAGAAAGAGCCAATCTGGGCAGCATCAGGCATTGCTTGCTTAAGAGAAATGCAAGCAGGGAGGTCTCTTCCTAGCCTTTTTATCTCCCTCTAGGGCTCTGCTCAAGCAGAATAAAGCAAGCAACCAATCTCTCTCTCTCTCTCTCTCTCTTTCACACACACACACACACACACACACACATATACACACACCCCCACACACAGGCACAGCACTAGTACCTCAGGTCTGGTTTCAGAAACCTGAAACTAGTACTACAGTCTCATTAGATGAGGCCCCACAAACCCTCTCACATGTCTCTGGGGACATGAATGATGAGAACCCAAGGAAGCAAAAATGATTCTCCAATTTGGAAATGTGTGTACATAACTTAACATGTATCAGCTTTGGTGGGAGACAAGGGGGTGAGGAGAAGGGGAGAACCTGTGCAGAAGGGAGCCAGTGCATTTCTAGTGCTTCAGTTTCTTTTTGAAGCTGAGTTAGTCCTGAAGGGCTTCTAGCTCCAGCCTTGCTTGTCGGGCATGTGAATGAGACCAAGACTCCCAGAAGGAGCCCTGTATGATCCTGTTAGTCTTCTTCCATTCTTCCACTTCAGGTGGTGCCTCCAACGCCAGTAACCTCTCACCCCCATGAACACACACTGGCAATCACAAAAAGGAAACCATGAAAGGTCCTTTCCTTACTGGTTCCCTCATGGGGCTGGGTGGTTTTAGTGGAACGAACTTGGGGCCAGGAGACGGGAGTCATGGGTTCCTGCTTTACAATTAGCTAGATGTGTGCTCATGGACAAACCACTCACCCCCTTTGACACAGCTTCCTTTACCTATAAAATGAGGAAGAGGGACTTGGATATTATTATGGTCTATTGCAATACAAATAGCCTAGGATGCTAGTTGCCTGGACCTGAAGAACTCACTGCAAGGTAGGAGGGATGCTGGAAATAATAAAACCACAGTGATGAACCTAAAACAAATGTGGAATCTATAGGAGAAGAATTCCTGCTCCCAAAATCCCAACCCGCTAAAGTCTTTGCCCCTCCCCTGAAAGTAGAACATTCTAGACACCGAAGGAGGATTCTCCTACCCCAGGGCTCTGAACTGCTAGTAAGTTGCCTGCTTCCTATGAGGGGAAAGTGTGGAATGGAAACAGGAAGCCCCAGCTCTGCCCTGCCCTGGCTCCACACCATGGAGCCCTAGTGGCAGGGTGGCCTGTTAGGGAAAAGAGCTGTTTCTCCCTTTTCCAAGTAAAAGCAGTTGTCACAGGCCAAGTCAGAGGTTGGGACCAATCACCCCTGTGCTCTTCACATATAGCAATTATCTGGTTGGTAGGGTGGGTCTTTAGGACCTCAGACCCACAGGCTCTGTGTCCAAGGCAATCAGGTCACTTCTACCCACCCTCCTACCTAGAAATCCACAAGATTCTGATCATCGAAGGAGAAGGAGAAGCCTGGAGGAGTCTGACCTTGGTGGCTGATCAAACAACCACTCCAGCCCAGAGTATTATGCTTCATTGCGAAGGGCCAAAACTTCCCTATCTCTTGGAGGTACTCCCAAGCTTTCCACTTAAGTCCTGTAGCCCAGCCCAAGCTGGGAAGGAGGGGAAACTTGACCCAAGGACCTGCAAGAGGATAGAAAAGCTGCCCTTTGGGTCCCTCACTCAGTACCCTCCACTAGGCAGCCCATGTGTACCTCTCCTTGCCTTCCAGCCACTGTGTACGCTATTCCCTCTTCTTGAAAGACTTCTTCTTGGACCCACCTCCAGAGAATAAAAGCCCTGCAAAAGGCTTCTAGTACTATGAAACTCCTGCAGGGCAGACTGGGGCAGGTTTTCTGTACCCAACCTGTCATGAGGGTTTTAATATAAACATAATATATTATATTATAATTAATATAATTATAATATTAATAATATAAATATTATTAATATAAATATTACGGTTTATATTTTAATAAATTTTTATCAGCTATCTTCTTTGTGCTTCACCTCCAAGGCAAGGTTGTCTTGAAGTTCAGATTTTAAATCCCTGAGTCTGAGAGGTGCCAGGAAGTTGGGGACAAGTGGATTTTCTTACAAAGGACAGCCATGCAAGATCAGAGCACCTGCTTCCAAGCCCAAAGCCCATCCACATCTTCCAATACAGGCACTAAAGCTCCCACACAATAAAAGCATGGTAAGTTTCTGACAGAAAGGCTCTCACAGATCCTCTAATCCAACTTTATCTCATTACAGGTGAAAGGATTAAGGAAGTGTGAAGAGAAGTACAATGGTATGCTATGTGTCATATAGCTGATTTAAGACCAAGCCAGGATCCTAACCAGGTTTTTCCTCAAAATAGCTTATTAAGTGCATTAAATAGTATTTTCTAAGTGAGCTGCAAATCATTCACCAGAATGTCCTAATAACATCCAAGTCATCTGTTGATTTGTAGAAATGCTTTTCAGAAAGTGTTGGTATGATTGTTTGTCATTGTTGAGATGCCACAGCTAACTGATACACCTGAGCCAGGATTTTGACAGAGGAAACTGCCTCAGACTTTTTCAGTGGCTTCCCAATGGAATCAAAAGTCACTGGGACCTGGTTCCTGCTGCACTGTTAGAACTAGAAGATGGCTCAGCACACTGCCCACACTTTAGAACCGGGTTGTAGGCCTATAGCTCAGCATTTCCCATGGGGACCCAGCCTCTACTGCCTATAATGGTACCTTCAACACTGCCACTACCAGAAATGCCACCATGGCCACCTGCCCCATCACCTACTTTGCTGCCATTGTCAGAGCTCTGGTGCTGTACAGCAGGAGGCTGACAGCCCCCTGCCATCATGTCACAACCTACTACCCATTATCACCCTAGCACCACTCCTCAGCCTCCGCGGTGATGCCAGCAGTCATGATGAAGTCTCCAAAGTGGGCTTAAATGAATGAACTTGTTTGAGATTAATTATATTATTGGTTAAGTCTGATGCTTAATCCAGTTACTATTTGCCAGCCAATATTTTATATAAAATAATATATTAAAATATGTGTCAATATTTTAACAATTGGCTCTATAGCAGATCTGTTTATGACCCAGTTCTCCTGACTTAAGTCCAAGTTGCCATCTACTTACACCATTGACCAACCTATGGAGAAAACTTAGCTGGCCAAGAATTTCCATCTTTGAAGAGACATCAATAAGGACTTCTAGAAAGTCATCCAGAAATCCATAAGCACACGTATTATTATATACCTACCTACCCTGTGTTCATCAGTGTGCATGCCCTAGGACTCCATGAACCTCAAACCTTGTGACCATAGCCTTTAACATGGATTACATTTTCCCACTGCTTGTCTCCAGCTTACCTTGATAAAATAGAAGGCATGGACAAGAGAAGGATTAGTTCATCAACTCAAACATGTTATATTTCTATAAAGAGCTTTGCAAATCAAGAACTTTATTTCTTTTTTCTGTGGTAGAAAGAGCAACAGAAATAGTTGAAAGCAGGCATAGGAAGAAAATGCTCTAAAGATAACTGTTTGCTGTCTTCAAACAGCTCATTTCCTGTCAGAGGGCTACAGCAGTGTTCTCCAAACAGATGGCTATCTGTTTAGGTGTATCCATGGAAATGCCCTCATGTCATTCCAGTCTCTGTGAATGTGTCTGGCACCAAAACTTTCTACCATTATGCGCACATATAGCGACTCTTCCTTGGAGAGCCAATCAGGCAGGTGACATTGGGCTTGTTACATGGAGCAGTAGGCAACCACACTTCAACAGGGCACAAAGGAACACAGAGGTGAAAAATGAAAGAATGGTAAGGCCGAGTTCAGATCTGAGTTCAGATGTACCAAGAAAGATCATTACAAGAAAGTAGTAAGAGAGTGCGTTTATTAAACCAATAAATCTTTGATCTTCCTTTTCAGGTATGAAGAATATCCCATGAAGAGGGAATTCTTGTGAGGGGAAGAGGATGAGAATGTTCACAATGTACCCTCATGTTATAGGAAAAGGACAAAATAAAACGTTCTAAAAAATCCAAATATAGCACGCAGTGAGTGGAACTCTCCAACACGACTGTGGAGGGGCAAATGGGTGAAAGCCCTATGGAAAACTCTTTGGCAGTATGTAGAAAAGCATATTGCATGTGACATATAACCCAGCAATTCCACTTCTAGGGGTCTACCCCCAAAAGGCTGCGCACATACTTCAACCAAAGACCTTTACGAGAATGATTATGGCAGATTTACTCATAATGAATGCAAACTGGAAACGATCCCAATTCCCAACCACAGAAGACTGGATAAATAAAATAGTCACACAAAGTAATGTTATATAATGAAAACAAACAGCTGCCGACTCCATGCAACCCTACAGAAGACCATCACCAACACCACAGCTGCCAATTCTAAGCAACCCTACAGAAGACCATCACCAACACCACACTGAATGAAAGACGACAGACACAAAAGCACATTTAGGCATCATCTGCTTCCACTTACACAAAGTAAAAAAACAGACAAAATTAACCTATATTGTTAGAAAGCAGGATAACAATTAGCTTGGGGTGAGGGTGGGGAGAAGTGGCTAGAAAGGAGCAGAGCCTCTGAAGTCTGGTGAAATTCTGTTTCTTAACCTGGATCCTGCTAATGGATGTATTCCATTTGTAAAATTCATCCCACTGAGCACTTACACTATGGGTATTTTCCTATATTTACATTTGTGTGTACATGAAAAATGGACAGCAGTCCGTCCCCCTTCCCTATACCCAGATCTTCCTCAGGTAACTCTTTACGCCTGCCCACTCTGACTCTGGGCGTGGCCACGCCAATGAAATCCTGAAAAATGCCACATGTTTCTGCTTCCGCTCTTGTTCCTGTGCAATTTCCATGAAAACATACCCACGCTAGTCTGCTGGAGAAGAGCACTGCCAATGTGCCCAGTCGTCGGAGCCAAGGGCATCCTAGATGAACCAATAACCAGCCGATTCCCAGATATGTGCATGAACCCAGAGATCAGAACAATAGTTCAACCAAGCCCAGACTAAATCACCAGCACCACACAGGTTGTTAAGAGGCACTGTTGTGTAATAGACAAGTGATAAAATCACTTACATCAATGTAAAGTTAAAATAGACATCTAATTTTTAAAAATTGGGGAAAACAAAAAGATTTCTCTTCACACATCTATTTTTGAGTATGGCCACACTGGCTAGGAGAGACTGCCAAGATCCTGCAAGACCAGGGTCCCAAAAGCACAACATGACATCCAATAAAACACAGGCCTGAACCAGCGAAAAATAACTGGAAACCCAACCTACAGAGGTTCTAGAAGGCACCTATGAAGTTCTCTCCTTCTATTTCCTAGAAGATGCAGAAGCAAATGGCTACTTCTTCCATTTCCTTTTTTTTTTTTTTTTTTAATTCCCATTCACTCCACTCTACTTGATATCAGGAGCCCTTTCACAATAGTTAAGATGTTATACAGATACAGGACTTTGGTTTCTGATTCTGCTTTGGACATGTTTCATCTTGAAAGTAAAAGGAAGGAAGGGAGTAAAGGAGGAAGGGAGGGACGGAGGAAGGAAGGAAAAAAGGGAAGGAAGGAAGGAAAAGAAAAGAAAGACACGAGGGAAGGAAGGAAAGGGAAGGAAGGGAGGGAGAGAGAGGAAGGAAGGAAGGAAAAAGAAGGAAAGGAAAGGGGGAGGAAAGAGAAAAAGAAAGAAAGAAAGGAAGGAAGGAAAGAGAGAGAGAAGAAGAAAGAAAGAAAGAAAGAAAGAAAGAAAGAAAGAAAGAAAGAAAGAAAGAAAGAAAAAGAAAAGAAAAGAGATGAAAGAAAGGGGAGGGGAAAAAAAATCCCTGTGGATACCCTTGGCAGGGCCTTTCCCAAGATGAACACTGATTGACTTGAATATCCAGCTGGTCTTCTAGCATGTGGCTGAGCAATGGCTGTCTTACCTGGATTAACCTGAGCTTTCGCAGAACTCAAGAGGGGCAGCAGCAGGAGCAGCACCAAGGGCATCCTGGGAACGGGGGTCAGCTCAGAAGATGGTGCTGGAACTGGAGCCTGGAGCCCACCAAAAAAGGTGAGAAAACAAGAGAAAGGAGAGGAAATGAGTGAGATAAATACTATCAACATTGATGAATACAATTTGCATGATTATATTTGTTGTTCTTAGAGTCTTTATTTCTGTATCTGGGACTTCAAATCATAGCCTGAGAATCAGGTGGGACATTCAATGATCACATAATGTAAGAATTTCCAAACTCTTATTAGATCATGGAATTAAAATTATAAAAATTATAGGCAGGTAACAAAGTTTTGCTAAGATACATACTTATCCAAATTGTGAATGGTGATAAACTAAAACTTAAATTCATGAAGTTTTCATAACTTTGATACTCATTCCAATATTAAACCAAGAAAAATAGTCAGTGATGTTAATGTGTTTGCCTTTCAAAAGATCTAAGGTAAGTATTTATCCTGATATACTGGCTCTGGAGTGGGAGGTGCCTGGGATTCTCTATCTTTAAATTTCCCCAAATGACCTATGTGGTAAGGGTTTAGAGTTGAGACATTAGTTTGAACTCAAGTTCGGCTTAATAGAGATACATACAGTTACATATGGAGCATTTAAAGATATAGCATAATTACAGGTTAGTATATACACATGTGTCTCTAGAGGGGCTAGAAGCCAGATACCACAATAGCAACAAATAAGTCTGGTGCCGCCACCTTGGTTTTGAATACTATTTTCCAGTAAATGGAATCAAAGCTCCCTGGAGAAGTGGCTGATCTGACCCCTGGGTCATAACACATACAGAATCTTTTAGTGACAGAAATTGAGAAAGTATATACCCCAAAAATGATTGGGATGTACCAAAGGGACACAGGAAACACTTGAAAGAGTTCCCAGTGGCCAAAGCTGAAATAATGTGACAAAATAAACCAAGTACCATTGGACTATAACTCAAGGTATAATAAGATAAATATCTGCAAGTCCATGTTGATATAAATAAGTGATTGAATAAACAAATGGGGGAGAAAAGAAAAATTTCCCATTCAAAAGAATTCTAAATGATTTATGCAGACACTCTGCTCTTAAAGAGGCGGCAAATAACCTCACCCCTTAGGGTGAATGGCACACAGTGGCCTTTTCAGTGAATTTTTCAGTAGAGAAACTTGATGAACACTACCTCAAGCCAGGTGATTGAGGTTAATCTCACCTTTGATAAGTCATATTGATACTACATCTCCTTGATATGATATGATATGATATGATATGATATGATGAGAATGGCACTTAGCCTCCATGGTCTTCCTGCTAAAAACTCATTACCTCTGTATAATCATGAGAAAAACATCAGACCCATCCCAATTTAGGGACACTCTACAGAATTCCTATTGAGTCATCCCCCAACCTGTCAAGATCACAAGAGACAAGAAAGTCCCAAGAAACTGCCCCAGCTAAGGGAGCCTAAGGAGACATAACAACCACATGTAAGGGCATCTTGGGTGATGATCATTGAACAGATAAAGGACATCAGGGGAAAACTGAGGACATGTGAATGAAGTATAGATTTTAGTTAATAATAGTTAATAATAGGGACACCTGAGTGGCTCAGTGGTTAAGTGGCTGCCTTTGGCTCAGGTCATGATCCCAGCATCCTGGGATCGAGTCCCACATTGGGCTCCTTGCTCAGCAAGAAGCCTGCTTCTCCCTCTCCCACTGCCTGCCCCTCTGTCTGCCTGTGCTCACTCTCTCTGACAAAAAAAAAAAAAGTTAAGGGGCGCCTGGGTGGCTCAGTGGGTTAAAGCCTCTGCCTTCAGCTCGGGTCATGGTCCCAGGGTCCTGGGATCGAGCCCCGCGTCGGGCTCTCTGCTCAGCGGGGAGCCTGCTTCCTCCTCGCTCTCTCTGCCTACTTGTGATTTCTGTCTGTCAAGTGAATGAATAAAATCTTTAAAAAAAAAAGTTAATAATAGTATATCAACATTGGCTCTTTCACTGTAGCAAAGGTACTGTACTAATGTAAGATGTTAATAATAGGAGAAACTTGGTATTGGGTAGACAGGAATTCTCGGCACTATCTTTGTATTGATTCTGTAAGTATAAAACTGTTCTAGAATAAAAATTTTATTCAAAAGTTTCCACCAGGTAACACTAATCATCAACCAAACATTGGATCTACTATTATAAATAATGCATAATTATAAAGGGAGACAAAATTCCATTCAACTGGGTTGATTTCATGGAGAAATCTGATCTGATCAGGGTCTTGAAGGCTGAGTAGGATTATAATGGGCTGTAATGGGAATAGAGTAAATAATCTGCTAATGGAGCCAAGACGCCTTTCGGTGAAACAGAAGCTTTCTATGATGTTTTCTAGGCAGAACTCAGACCTGCTCTCCTCAAAAAAAGTGGTAAAAAAAAAAAAAAGGCAGATGTTCAGATGCCCAAAAAGGATTGAACAAAAACTAATCAAACACACAAGATCAAAGTCGGCTAATGGTGAAGATAAGGGGTGGGTGATCCACAGACCTCAGAAGGATGATAAGCATGGTTTCATGGCATGATTTGGATGGGCTAAAATATGTGTCTTGGTGTGCTGCATCACTGTCAGCAGCAGGAACACTGTGTTTCCATAAATGAGTCCCCAGACTAATATGCCCAAAGAAAGAAACACATGGGCAGATCTTGGAGACATTGGTCATGGCTGTAAACCAGCACTGCCCATGCCATGATCCATGATGTCCTTCCACAAGGACCCAAGCTCCTTACATGCAACCATTTGGCCGTGCAAACCCTGCCTTAGCTAACCACCTTCTCCCTTTGTAGAGGAGTCCTATAATTCTCTCTTATGGCACCTTTCTCAGGAGTTGTGGGCCATAAGTTTCCTCCCCTTTAGAACCTTCCCCAGGATTTCCTTCTACGAGGACTGTCTCTTACACCTCACTCCCTTCACTAAAATACACACCAATTTTGCCTCTATTACGTCCTCTATTACACAGTTACAAAGTGATCCATGGAGTCATTACCTTCAAAACAGCTCATTCTTCTATCTCCAAAAGAGTACTTTCTATTTTGTACAAAGCAGGGACTCAAAAATGGTTTTTAACTGAATGAAGCAGAACTCATGGGATGCTCAAAAAAATTAGACTGAATTTCCTTTTGGAAACTGTTCCTTGGTTTCAGGCTGTGAATCTACAAAGCAAGTGATCATTTCTGCTTTGCTTGCTGTAAAGTGAGGTGTTGGCAGCTAACAAACACAGAAGAACAAAGTGCTCTAACCACACCACAGATCTCTAACCTGTGCCGAAGACTCTCATGTAATATGCAGGTGACCCAATGAGGTTAGTTTTCATCAGCAAGGTAACTGAGGAGGACGAGGTTAAAACTGGTTACACAGTTGACAGGTGCCAAAACTCATGTGAACCCAGGGTTTGTATTACTCCCATATCCACACAGGTTCTGTTGTTTGTTTTGTCTTTGTCATCATACTGCACTCTCCTTTGATCTGGCCTCTGCCAACATCACCAGAGCTACATGCCGCAGGACCTCTGCCAAAACGCTTCACGCTCTCTTCATCTGGATCAAACCTCTGTTCAATAGTCACTTCCTCCATGGCCTCTCTGGCCCTCTTGTTACATGCACTAAAATCTTATTATTTTTCTGCATAGAAATGATCCTAGCCTCTAATTATGTGTTCATTGCTGTCATGTCTCATTAGGGTCTTCTCCACCCCCTCCTGCCATAAGTTCCATGTTTATTCTACTCGCCATTGCTTTTTCAACACCCACCAGGGTGCTGGATAAATATTTGCAGCGTGAATTAATGATTGCCTTGAACCATGTTATTCAGTGACTACATCCAGCCATACTAAATTCCATTCTCTAAAAAGAAGTGCACCCAAGGTTTACGATAAGCATACATCACCCTTTTCTGCCCCCTTGAGTGAGTTTTTCCAAGGGTTCCATATTTAAACCATATGACATGTGAACAAAACCCACAAACATACATGGAAGAACTTCAGGGAGGTAGAAAGGCCCTTCTGTATCCATTTTTTTGGTCAATAGTACAAATTCCTTTGACAATTTATTGAAGTTTTGAAAATAAAGCTCAAACTGCAAATATCCCTAGTCGAAGGTGTTCTTTCATTCCTCCTCCAGTAACTATTCTCTAAATGTCTATGGGTGCTACTCCACATGCTAAAAAAGGCAGTTTGGAGCTGTCCTCATGGAGCATGTAATCTACAAGCAAACAAGTAAATAAATAAGAATTCTAAAGAGATGTGTGTGCCATGAAGAAAATACAGTGGGGTTAGGTGGTAGAGAGTGAATGAGGGCTACTTCAGATAAGGTGGCTGGGAAAGCCCCGAGTATGGGGTTGGCACAGAAATACATAAAGAGAACAACAAAGAGAATAGGGACCCAGAAAAGACTCACATGTAAATGGGAACCTACTATACAAGGGGTATTTAAAATCAGTGGAACAGTTCATTTTAACTCAGAAACAAGTAAAAATATATCCATAACTCATATAGAAAAGAGAAAGCCCATAATGTAGAAGTAGAACTCTTAAAGTAGTTCAAGAAAGTATAGGAACATTTGTTAGAAACATTTGTAAGGAAGGCCTGCACAAATGAGACAGAAAACAAAATCCAAAAACAAAAAAAGAAAGACAAAAATCTCCATCAAAATGCTACAGGTCTTTGAGACCAAAAGCATCATATGCTTAAGAGACAAGCAACAGGCTAACATAGATATTTGACATTTTGTAACAAAGTAATATCCTATGATCCATATATTCCACTTATTATTAGTTACCCTAGAGAAAGACTTATGTATCTGCACAATGAGGTATGCACAAAGAAGTGCTTTGCAATATTTTTAAAATTTTACTTTATTTCATTGTGGTAAGAATACTAAACATGAGATCTATTCTTAAAAGCTTTTAGTATTCAATATATTATTTTGAGTGTAGGTACGAAGTTGTACATCAGATTTCTAGAATTTATTCATCTTGTTTAATCTTAATTTTATGCCTATTGATTAGTAGCTCCCCATTTCCCTGGTAGCCACCATTCCACTCTTCCATTAGATAAATGTGACTATTCTATTTTATTTTTTAAATATATTTTTTAATTTATTTATTTGTCAGAGAGAGAGAGAGTGATAGCAAGCACATGCAGAGTGGCAAGCAGAGACAGAGAGAGAAGCAGTCTCCCCGTCGAGCAAGGAGCCCGATGCGGGACCCAATCCCAGGACACCGGGATCATGACCCAAGCCGAAGGCAGCCGCCCAACCAACTGAGCCACCCAGGTGTCCCAAATTTGACTATTTTAGATCCTTACTATAGTAGAATTATGCAGTATTTGTCCTTCTGTGACTGGTTTATTTCATTTAGCCTAATGTCCTAAAGGTTTATCAGTGTTGTTGCATAATAAAGAATGTCCTTTTTAAAGGTTGAATGATATTCCATTGTGTGTTTATGCCACATTTTTTATTCACTCATGTATGGGTAGATACCTAGATTGTCTCCACATCTTAGCTATTGTGAACAGTACCACAATGAGTGTGGGATTGCTAATGCCTCTTCAAGATCATGATTTCAATTCTTCTGAAAAAATAGCCAGAAGTAGGATTGCTGAATTATACGGTAGTTCTATTTTTAAATTTTTAAAGGAAATTCCATACTGGTTTCCATAATGGCTGTAGACAACTTATCTTCAAGAAGGGTGCCATGAATACACACTGGGGAAAGGATAGTGTCTTCAAAAAATGGTATTAAGAAAAGCAGATACCCACATGTAAAGGACTGGAATTGGGCCATTATCTTACACCACACACAAAGATCAACTCAAAATGGATTGAAGAGTTGAAGGTAAGCTCTGAACATGGGAGAAAACATGGGAAGAAAAGCTTCATGACATTGGTCTTGGCAATGATTCACAGATATGACACCAAAAGCACAGGCAACAACAACAAAAATAAGCAAGCAAGAGTATACCAAACTAAGAAGCTTCTGCGCAGCAAAGGAAACCTTCAATGGAGTGAAAGGCAACCTTTACAATGGAAGAAAATATTTTTAAACCATACATCTGGTAAGGGATTAATAACCAAATTTTAAAATGGGTTAAGGACTTGAGTAGACATCTCTGCAAAGAAGACAAATGGCCAACAGCTATATGACCAAAAGAAAAAAAAAAGTATAACATCACTAATCACCAGGGAAATACAAATAAAAAACCACAATGAGGTATCATTCCACACCTGTCAGGAGGGCTAGTATCAAAGAGAGAGAGAGAGAGAGAGAGAGAAATGTGTTCTCAAGGATGTGAAGACAACGTTGACACAATTTTTTTTTAAATAACAAAAACTTGGGGAAATTTCTATGAATAGGAGAATACTAGAGACTATGATATATTTCTACTGTGAAATACTATCTGAGACTCTAAAAGCATGATCTGTATAATTTCATGGTTAGTGAATGTTGAACCACCCTTGCATCCCATGAATAACCTGGTCATGGTGGATACTCTTTTTAATGTACTGTTGGATCCTATTAGCTAGGATCTTGTTGAGAATCTTGGCATCCACATTCATCAATGTGATAGAACAAATCAATAAGAGAAGAGAAAAGAACTATATGGTCCTCTCAATTGATGCAGAAAAAGCATTTGACAAAATACAACATCCATTCCTGATTAAAACAATTCAAAGTATAGGGATAGAGGGGACACTCCTCAACTTCATAAAATCTATCCATGAAAAACCAGCAAATATCATCCTCAATAGGGAAAAGCTGACAGCCTTCCCTTTGAGATCAGGAACATGACAAGGATGTCCATTCTTTTTTTTTTTTTTAAATAATTTTTTAATTTTTTAAAACATATAATATATTATTAGTCCCAGGGGTACAGGTCTATGAATCATTAGGTTTACACACTTCACAGCACTCATCATAGCACATACCCTCCCCAATGACCATAACCCCACCACCCTCTCCCTACCACTCCCACCCCGGCAACCCTCAGTTTGTTTTGTGAGATTAAGAGTCTCTTATGATTTGTCTCCCTCCCGATCCCATCTTGTTTCATTTATTCTTTTCCTACTCCCCAAACCTCCCACGTTACATCTCCAATTCCCCATATCAAAGAGATCATATGATAGTTGTCTTTCTCCCATTGACTTATTTCGCTAAGCATGATACCCTCTATTTCCAAAGGATGTCCACTCTTGCCACTGTTTTTCAACATAGTACTAGAAGTCCTAGCAACAGCAATCAGACAACAAAAAGAAATAAAAGGTGTTCAAATTGGAAAAGAAGTCAAACTCTCTCTTCCCAGATGACATGATACTTTATATGGAAAATCCAAAAGACTCCACCCCCAAACTACTAGAACTCATATAGCAATTCAGTAATGTGGCAGGATACAAAATCAATGTACAGAAATCAGTTGCTTCTTAACACACTAACAATGAAAATACAGAAAGGGAAATTAGAGAATTGATTTCATTTACTATAGCATCAAGAACCATAAGATACATGGGAATAAACCTAACCAAAGAGGTAAAGGATCTGTACTCGAGGAACTACAGAACACTCTGAAAGAAATTGAAGAAGACACAAAAAGATGAAAGACCATTCCATGCTCATGGATTGGAAGAATAAACATTGTTAAAATGTCTATACTGCCTATACCATCTATACTTTCAATGTCATCCCAATCAAAATTTCACCAGCATTTTTCAAAGAGCTGGAACAAACAATCCTAACATTTGTATGGAACCAGAAGAGACCCCAGATTGCTAAGGAAATGTTGAAAAGAAAAACAAAACTGGGGGCATCACATTGCCTGATTTCAAGCTTTACTACAAAGCTTTGATCACCAAGACAGCATGGTACTGGCACAGAAACAGACACATAGACCATTGGAACACAGTAGAGAGCCCAGATATGGACCCTCAACTCTATGGTCAACTCATCTTCGACAAAGCAGGAAAGAACGTACACTGGAAAAAAGACAGTCTCTTTAATAAATGGTGCTGGGAAAATTGGACAGCTATGTGTAGAAGAATGAAACTCAACCATTCTCTTATACCATACACAAAGATAAACTCGAAATGGATTAAAGACCTCAACGTGAGACAGAATTCTATCAAAATCCTAAAGAATATAGGCAGTAATTACATGGTTACGTGTTCACGACATGTTTTTGGATGAACCAACAGGTTACAAGATTTACATAAAGCACACTGTGTATCTTTATGGGTAAGCGCACACATACACACTCATACACATTTATATATACACAGAAGCTCTAGAAGGATAAACCCCATGCTAATAACAAGCTTCACTCTTGTGCTCACTCCAGTGCTCAAATAAGAGGTAACTAGAGACAGAGTGAGGCCCCTCAGGAGACAGTACTGATAACAGTAAGTCTCTCAATGACTGGATATCTTGGCAGAGGAGACTGGGAATGGTGATCAAAAGGAAACTCTAGCCTTTTTGGTCATGTTTTGATTCTTAACATGGAAAATATGCTCCTTTTTAATGTCTTATATATTGTTTTTTCTGACAAAAAGCAATTTCCCGGGGGCAGTCTATCAGAATTTGGAGGGTGCTTTCCAACCAAACCATGTATATCCTGGAGGTCCGAGGTAGGTGGGGAAATCATCTTGTGTCTGACCAATCATTTGTAGCAAGGAGCAGAATTCTTGATCAGTATATCTTGCACATGAATAAAGTAGAAGCAAAAAAAAAACCTGTTGAGAATTGCTGCTTATACCTTACTTGGTGTTTTTAGAACTCTTGCACTTCAGTAGGTGCTAATAAATGCATCATTATTACTGAGCCTTACAATAACCCTGTGGAGAAAGATTACCATCTCCCTTTATAAAGTAGGAAAGTAAGGACCTGAGTCACTTGACCCGCTCATGGCCCAGTATTTTCCAAAAGATATCAATGGATATGTAGCTCAGAGAGAATGTGTCCCTTCTAATGAAGAACCCACTTCCTCCTCCCAGTCAAAACCCCCTCCCCTAGCCAAGCGGGATGAACACTCCAGACTGCCTCCAGAGGGAGCCATGGCTCAGGACTCCCCAGGCCTGATGGGAGACCGTTGGCTCTCCGTGTCAGGTCTGCCCACACCTGAATCTGCACAGGCTGTGGGCAAAAGCCATCAGGACAACCCGGAAGTAAGTGGAAGGTGAATGGAAGTATAGCAGCCATGACTAGAAATCAGCAAGAATAAAACACACAAGAATCTAGAAGGTCAAACTTCTTACAAGCTATCTCACTAATTGCATGAATTTCCAAAAGTCTCTTCCTGAAACATAGTCAGGGTCACATCGTGGTGAAAAAGCAAGTCTTCAGCACATTCTGCCTGACACGATCCTGTCCCACAGAGAGTTTGTGCTCCCAGGGAGGGCTTGCCGCTGGTCAGTCCCAGCTCACCCACAGCTCCGGGTCAGACACACCTAGGGACAAACACAGTCCTCTTCTCCAGCCACCTTGAAAGGTCAGACTGTATCCCTAGTAACAGGCTCTATTCTAGGGTCCAAACATGGTGGTATGCGAGGAGAGAGCACAGAGGAGAGGGGTCTGAAATGCCTTTGGGCTGCTGAGTGAGGAAGGGTGAGTGGTAAGGTCAAGTCTCTTACTCCATACAGATCAAGCAACAGCCTTTCAGGGCTCTGAAACATGAGCCCTATGGCTTGTCCCTTCTTTTACTATGGAATTCAATACACATGATAGATGATAGATAGGTGATAGATAGATATGACACATATTGAGACATAAAGAGAAATAATTTTAGAAATGTAGCTAGCATAGGTAACTTCATATATTGGGGGGAGGGGGAAGCACCATCATTTCCACTCTGTGGCAAGGTAGTGAGAGCAGGCAACCCTTGGGACCTCTTGCCTGAACTGGATGGAAACTTTGAGCGCCTCTGTTCCTTCCAAGCGCCTTTGGAGGGACCCTAACTTTCAGACAGTCAAGCTACCTTCTTCCCCCAAGTCTGAATATTAGCACAAACCATCTTTTTCTCTGAAGCAGCACTAGAGGTACACCCCACTTTAAGAAGTGCCTAAACTTGCCAAGCTCATCAGTCATGAAATGTTATCCACATTACAGAATAATTCTTTGCACCACACTGTTATACCTTTGAATAACAAGTTTCCACCGCGTAGGATGAAGCTAACATTCAGCGCACAGCAATGTTCCGACTACTTACTGAGCTCATAAATCGCTGGCTGAGGCTCCACGTTACAGAATAGCTCTCCACTTTCCACAAGGCTGGGTTCCCTTGAACGGCAAATCCCTCTGGTACATTCAAAACATGATTCCGTACAACTTCAATCCAGTTCATAACAGAGTTTGCGGGAACAGGGCCTGGGTGGGAAGCGAGGAGCATGTGCTTTGGCAGACGGGCCTCTCCCCAGACAGTGTCTTCCCAGATCCAAAAGCTAGAGGCAATGTGAGATGACCACCCCTTGGAGCGGCGGCGGGAGGAATAAAAAGTCACAGATTTCCTGCGGACATCTTCCCGCTGAGCCTGTGATAAGGTCTGAGAGGAAGTGCCTGCCCTCCCAGAAAATTATCTAGAGCCTCCAGCCTGCGCCCCTCCACCTAAGGACAGGCCTTTCCCGCAGGAAAGGGAGGGGCTCGGACAGGCAGGGGTGGGAAGGGCACAGAGATCAAGTCCCCAGGTCAGGCCGGAGCAGACGCAGGGGGCCTGGTGCACACAGCTGTGCCTGGTACTGGCATCTGTGTGTGTAAGATTCCGACCTGGGGGCGGGGAGGGGGGCAGGGGGGAGAAGCCCACTCGCTTCAGGGCTGTGTATTTTCATTCAGGGGCCATTCGGGGTCTTCGGGCTTGTTTTTCCTCTGTGCTGACTCATTTTCATTTCAGATTCAACAAATCGCAAGAGTTATCTTCGGAGTGTTTAATACTCAGCAAACAAATATGCAGAAATGAGCCTGGTTTTGGCAAGAGATGGGCCCCCAAACACACACACACACACACACACACACACACACACACACACACACGCGTGCGCCCGTGTCCACTGACACACCAGCCAGCCCCGGTTGTCTGGGTCCCAAAGATTTACTGAAGTCTTCCTCACTCGCGTCCTGCCCCTGGGAAGCCCAGGCTCGTGCTTCTCAAAGTGCAGCCAGCAGTGCTCAGCCAGAGGCCCCGAATGGCCACATCTGTGAGCAGTCACATGCAGGACCCGAGGTGACCCTCCCAGCCCAGAGGCGGCGAGACAGCGAGCCCGGGTCCCCCTGCCTTGGTTAGAAGCACACGTCGCTCCCCACCTACTCCTCACTCCCCGGGTTATAAATTGGAAACAACAGGACAACCTCTGTCCCTGAAGTGAGGAGAAAGCCAGGTAGCTGTCGCTCTCTGGAGGGGAGACGATGCTGAATGATGTCCCTGCCATCGAAGACACTCCCCCCTCCCCAGGGACAGAATAGAGCAAAGAACCCTGACTGTGCGGCATCATCTGTGTCACGGTCTAGATCAGAAGCGCTCAGGACATCCGATCTAATGCCTTCACGCGATTAGCAGGAGGAAGAAGGAGAAGAAATACATAGTGAAGGCAAAGCCTTTTCCAGACGCAGAAAGACCTGTGACCCAGTACCCCTGGGCCTGCTGAGTCCTTGGGCAGCTCACCTGGCCTCACTGAGCTCCGGCAATCCCTGGTTCTTCATTTAGATAGGTCCCTGCCACCCTGACTTCCACCAGCCTGACCCCGAGCATTTCCCCACCCAGCCCCCATGCCTTCCCCCATCTCCCGCTCTGTCCCGGGCTCTGCACACCCCCAGTGCGCGCGCTGGGGAGCAGAGGGCTGTCTGCCTGTGTCGCTGGGCACAGGAAGGTCGGCATGAGGGACTAGGGTCCAAGGGGGTTGGAGGTTACAAAAAAAAGACACTAGTCCCCGAACGATGGACCCACAACAGTGGGAGCTCAGGAGACCCGAGAACTCACCTGTCTCGATCCCCCCTGGTTAAAGGTGAGGAAAGTAGGGCTGCTCCAGAAGCAGGGAGGGAGGCCTGGTCACAGACAACCACAGGTCAGAGGCAGGGCCCCGGCCCCTGATCGTCCAGACTCTCTCTCCAGCTTTGCTCTCCAGTCAGCCCTGCCTGTCCCAGCCTTACCTCTTCTTTTTCCTTCCCAGACTCAGAGCATGCACGCCTTCCTTGGGCCCTGTCTGGGATAACCGATTTCTTTGAACCAGAGTGAAGTTAGTTGGAAAATCTCTGCGGTGGTTTGCCAGTGCATCCACAGATTTTTGTCTCCCTCTCCCAGCGAGGGCTGGTACCTCACTTCCCTCCTCTCCAACAGGCTCGAGGGAGTGACTTGCCCCTAACGAAAGAATTGCAGGAAACCTGATGGTCATGGAACTTCAGAGCTGGGTCCCGGAAGGAGATAGACCTCCACTTGGTTCTCTCTCTCTCTCTCCGAATAGCCAGGGGAACCCAGCTGCGAGGCCGTGAGGGGACCCAGGCCCCATGGGAAGCCACAGCCTGCAGGTGTTGGGGCCCACGGTCCTTGCTGAGGTCCCCAAGAGCGCAGACTGCTCTCCCGCCGTGAGCGAGGAGGGCTCACTGGTGACTTGGAGGCCCCCGGACCCTCTGCTGCAAGCACGACCTCGCTGAGCCCAGTGCCCTCAGGAGCACGAGGGATGGTGACAGTGGTGCAGGGCTTACTTTACGTTGTGAGGTGACTACACAGCACGAAGGAACAGGGAAAAACCTCCTTGAGTGAGGCCTGGCCTCCCACACACGTAAGTTTTGGTTTTTAAATGTCGCCTCGTTTTTCCTTATGGCCAATCTTCCCATCACCTCAAATGCCCCGAAAGAAGATGTAGGCCACATAGTAAAGGGGTAACGTGATGAATGATGGGGAGGAGGAGAGGCCAATCCCTCCCGAATCCCAGGAGCGGCCTTAAAGACAGGGTCTACCTATGAGATGCCTTTCCCGGGGAGGGCACGACGGTGCATCTGGGAGCAGCGGGGAAGTGCTGAGAACACCGCCCAGATCCAAAACGCTCATGTGTATTTGTGTTTTGTTTTACTTTAACTGTGCCTCTGCGCTGTCTCCTCAGTAAACTTGCAAGTTAGAGGCAAGAAGCACATTTCCCTCTTCCATGCCTTTATTTTTGGAATCGGCTGACAGCTCCATGGTGGGTGCTCGGAGAACACTGCGGCGCGACTGACGGGGCAATCTCAGGGTAATAAAACAGGCGACCACCACACCACAGAACGCACCTCACCGACAGACCAGAACACACTCAAGAACGGCCTTCC